>NC_090651.1:250700476-250897976 GCF_040937935.1 Hyperolius riggenbachi
TGGTCAGAATCCCCAGAAGATCAAGAGTAGATGAAATATCCAGGGGTAGATTATATTTAGCTAAGTTCCAAATGCTCAGTAGTTGTTCACTGGTGAAGGTTATCCGGGTTGGGTTGCACAAGGCAATGTGAATCAAGTTCATATTATTCTGTATCATCATTCAGATGGTTTGAGGACCAAATCTGTGAATACATTTTAGCTATACCAATTGTGAAAGTTTTGATATTAAGGAGGAGCATTGGTGTATAATATTGCTTCTGCAGGGATTGGCAGGTGGTATGGTTAATCATTCATCTGCTCCCCCCTAATTTATTATTGTCATAAACTCTCCCCCCTCCCCCGCAACAAAGCCATCATGTTTTTTCCTAGTCTTCTAAAGCTGTGGCCACCCCCACCTGTATCGTCTCCTCCTGCCCCCAGCTTGGCAGCCACAGCGAGCTAAGGTGGGCCCCAGCAACACAGGTGAGAACGGCCACAGAGCTACAGAAAACTTCAGAAAAATAGCTGCAGTGGTCGTAAGAACGGAGGGGGCAGGATTTATGACTTTAATTAAACACGTGCAAACAGGTGCGTGAATAACCCTACCACCCGCCGATCTGTGCAGCAGTAATAGAGAGCTTACATTGCAGGCTCTGTATTACAGCAATGGTCGTCTTTAAAGGATTTTTTTTTTCATAAAAAGAAAGATAAACCAATATCAGTGACTTTTAATCTTCCCAATGCCTTACAAGTTTGAAATAGCAGTAGGTTTGAAAGGTAGTTTGTTTTTAGTTTAAGGTCTATGGACAAAAAAGGAGAAGATACATTTAAATTTATGTATGCTAATATATGGATAAAGAATAAGGTCTCTTGAAGATCCCAAAAAGACAACTCCCCGTCTTAATTAGCAATGCAGATAAGTGCCCAGTGCCAAGGGCATCGTTCTTGAAAGGCTCTGGCTGCAGCGCTGGGCAGTACCGATGCAATTATCTAGCAAACAGAATGTCACATCAGTTTGTATAGAAATATTTTCCACTCCGCTTGTGCCAAAACCTGGAGACTAATTAAGATGGGGGGGGGGGGATGCCTCTAATCACGTAGGAATGTTTTATGTTCGTTCTCTGTAAAGCTAGACACCAGGCAAACAGATACACACACATAGGTGGAAGTTACCTTTCTTATTCACTAACAGATGTG
This sequence comes from Hyperolius riggenbachi, assembly GCF_040937935.1. Lineage (NCBI taxonomy): Eukaryota > Metazoa > Chordata > Amphibia > Anura > Hyperoliidae > Hyperolius > Hyperolius riggenbachi. The sequence goes on from NC_090651.1 coordinate 250,701,653, forward strand.
CTTTCTGCACTTATTCAAGCAGATTTCCAAACCTGTATACTGTAGTTATTGGCTGACTACACATGTTTTGCTCTGCAGGTAAATAATAAAGCTTGGTCCCAAACTTGGCTTGAGCCTGTATGTTGGAGAATAAAGGAGCACATCACACAGTGCTAGTAGTGTCTCATAATTCCTACCTCTCTGTGGCAAAAATAGAGCAGTGGGGTTATCTGAGGACTCCTGTTTGTGTATAACAGGCAGATAAAGTGCCCCAAGGTCAATCAAATTATACATGCACATCTGGCTGCCCTCAGATATTTGCATCTGGCTTCAAATTAGTGGAATTACCTGGGAATGTGCTGCACGCAAACATCCTCCCTCACTGTGCTATGACTGAGTTTCTTTCTCTCCTTTCTTCACTATTAAAAAACAAACTAATGATGCAGCCTGGATGCGGCACATTTTAAAGATTTGGTCTGCTGGGTGATTCAAATTCAAGCAAACATGGCATCATACAGTATATACTCCATATAAACCCCATCATCGGCGAGAGATTATCATGGCCAGTCAAAGGGGAAGCTTTGGCATGCGACCAATCAGGCAGGGACACTAGCCCCAGACCGACCAATCACAGCCGCCCTCTACTCCTTTGCTAACTGGTGTCAATGGTCTCAAAAGCGGGACCACGGCACCATCATTGGGCCAATCACTGCACTTGATCAGTAGCAGAGATCTATCAGATGTCACTGCTACTGATCAAGTGCAGTGATTGACCCTATGACGGTGCCTTGGTCCCGCCCGCAAGACCAGTGTCACCAGTAAGCAATTTGCCAGTCTGGCGTCAGCCTACCGCCTTATATATTACGTGCCAAAGCTTTCCCTCTGTGAAAGCTGTCATAGGGAAGGGCAGCAGGTGTAACCGGTTGATTGAGGACGGGGATTTAGGAGTGTGTGTGCCAGGCAGGTGGGTGGGAGAGCGGAGAGGAGGCAGGCCCCAAGTGGCCCAAGCTGTTTGTCCAAACGTGGCCTCCTAGATTTTGCCAAATGAATCAGGTGATTCAGTTGTCTTCATGTTAGGTACGCCCCTGCACAGGTGGTAGCATGATGCAGAGTGCAGGTAGAACACGAGAACATGATGTTGTATCCTTAATTCTGGTGTTCTGGATATGTGAGGGTAGGAAAGAATAGGGGGTAAGATTATGCAGCTTACCTGCTATTGTATATCTTACCCCCCAACATATACAATTGCTGTAAAGCGGTATATTGGAATTAGCGCGTCTTTCACATTTGTGCATAAGGATGGTTTTAGCAGGGTGCTCTGGCAGCTATAGTTCTGTTTTAGTAGGGTTGTTTTTTTCTACTGTTCCAAGATGTTATGCCACATGTTGACATATGATGTCTTGCAGACCCTCTTCAGTTTGATATTGCACAAAATGTAGATAGCAGAGGTTTCATAGCTGTATTACTGAGCAGTACAACATTATTTAGTGAACAGGCCCTAGTATACTGGTACTGTGAGCAGGTAAGTTGGGATTGAAAACAAGCAACGTAAAAAGGAGTCTTGGCAACAGCTGTATGAAAACAATGGAGCTTTTCTGTCTTCTTGTATCTCCTCTGAGGAGCAAAATCAATAATACACTACAGTATTACTCCTGCCAATGTGCTCTTTCATTCAGGTCATGGTATGTCCATAGAAAAAAAACAAGGTAGCTTCAACTGGATATATTTTTTTATTTACTGGAAGACATTTCATTGCTCATAAAGAGCAATTGCTTCAATTCTATGAAGCAATGTGTGGTAGATATACCCAGTTCACCTGAACTACTTACTCAGGCCAGCTGTAATTGACACTGAAAGAAAACTGCTTTGCAAGAGAGGTGAAAGAGGTCATCTATGTCAAACTTTTAAGAGTACAGTAGAATAAAGAAGAATGATTTAAAAGTACAGTTAATAACTTTTCTTTATATAGATTTGAGGTTTAAAGGTGCGTATAGATGCACAATTACTGATGCCCACAGAGTTTGGGGCTCAATCCCTCTGGTGACAATTCGGGGCCAAGTGCTATACAGATGTGTTCTTAGCCTACAGGTTAATGACACGTTCTGTTGCTATGGAGCCAGGAGGAGGAACGACGTGCAATGCCTAACAGTGAACAAGGTTGAGAACAATGCTTTGGGTGATGAAGCAGGTCATGTGGGCGCGCGCATGGAGGTGCGTAGCACCAGATGATGGCACAGCTATAGCTGCAATGCTATAGTCCGCACCCTATGTAAGTGTAATTTGGGGATCCGGTGATCGCTGGACCCTGAATTACTTCTCGGAGGGGAAATAATATTTAAGCCGTCTGGTGATTCAGCGGCAGCACGGTGAGCCATCACTCAGCTCGCCTTACACCCAACTGACTGTGCGGCGTACTACCTAATACGTATTCTTCTGTGACGTTGATCTGGTACTCTGGATCTCTTGGTGATGCATCGGCCAATAACCATTCAGCTTGTGTACAAGGCTTAAAGAGAACCCGAGGTGGTTCTTGGTGGGGCAGTTGGGACACAAAGCCATGTTTCCTGCCTCATGACATGCCTCTGTGTCCCCACAGCGCCGCTCTCTGCCCCTCAGGATCCTATTGCGGCTTCCCTTAATATTCTGATGTCCTCCATTCTCTGCTCCTCTTTCTGTAGCGTGGCCACGCGAGCTTGCATGTGCAGTAAGTTGGAGCCGCTCTTGTACGAGCAGCTCCATGCTACTGCGCATGTGCGGCCGTACTTTACAGAAAGATGCTCAGCAGTACAGTCAGGCAATCTACATTGTTTAGAAGGAAAAAATACTGTATGTAAGCCTCCATATCCCTCTTAGTTGAGGTGTGGCAGCCTATCCACAGAGCATCCATTAAGGGTCAGTCCACACTAGGTACAGTGGCAGAAAGCAATCTGCAGTCCGGGCTGCGGTTTTCAAAAATCAGAATGCAAACAGATCTGTTTTGGAAAAAAAACATTCTTTTACTATCCGTTTCCATTCCATTTTTCACCCCAAAAAATGTACAGTAAACATGTCTTTTTTATGCTGTTGATATTGGCCAATAGCAAGGAAGTGGGAGGGGTTTTGTTGTAAATAAACAATCTATATGTCAATTTTGATCAATAGGAAGGAAGTGGGCGTGGTTATGAAAAAAAAAAACCCAGTAGTTTAACCATTTAAGGACATGTGGAATGTAGTGGAGAGGATTTTGGGAGTGGATTATGGCCAATAGGAAGGAAGTGGGAGTGGTTATGCTGTAAAAAAACAATTGTTGAACCATTCTCATTCTCATGCCTCTTGTTGTATAGCTCTGGGCGCTCCCTGACCGTTATAATCAGGTCCTCCGTGTTTATGTACTTTTTGCTGGGCATGATGGCAGCGCTGTCTCTCCCACCTTGTCACGATCGTCTCTCCCAGCTTGTCAACAGGAAACTCAGAGATTATGTTTATGGAAGAAGAAGGAAGTTCAGCAATCAGTTTCTGCATCCGTTTTGTGTACAAAATAGCCTGTGTAAAGGAAGATCCATTTTTGTATTGCCTTTCACTATCCCTCTGTGTATCCGCAGCCCAGCAAATCCAGACTGTCCGATCAGTTTTTCAAGCCTGATCCCGCCGATCCATTTTTTGAAGTGTGTAAAGACGGCCGCTATTTTTAACATTGGTATCTGCGTCTACGGTTTTGGTCCGGGCCAAAAAACTGAGCCACAGATACGTTTTTAAAACAAATGTGAACCGACCGTAAGTGTAATGCATTGTTATCCTACTAATTCGCCTATATACACCACATTACAATATGTAAAATATTTCATTGTATATATTGTAGACTAACCATTGCTGGTACAGATAGATGACCTATTTCATTAAACTATCGTGTCAGCACTAATGCCACACAATACAAGAGTATAGCATGCGTCTCCTGCTGTATTTTATAATATATTGTCTTTTGAACAACGCAGACAGCTGTGAGCTTTATGTCTAGGCTAAACATTTCCACTATCTATTTCCTGAGAGTATTGGTGCTCCAAATTACTTTTAAAATGACTTTTAAAATGAGCTGCACTTTGGGAACAGCTGGCTAATATTAAATTAACAGTAAATGCAAACCAGGCAAAAAAAGAATACACATTTTATTATTACAGATTATAGAAAAACACTGCATAAAATTAAAAAGCAATAAAACAGTATGCCCAAAATGAACATGCTTGCCTTATCACTGGTATGAATAATAAATGCAGCCTGCGTTGGTCCCAGGTTGCGTTGTGGAGAGCACACAAAAGTTTTGATGTATTTTGCTAATTTAAACATTAGGAAATGCTGCACCCTCATCCTGCCGGATGGGATAATAACAGCTGAGATCTGATGCTTTCTTATTTGGACAGTGTTCAAAAACAAATCGCTTTACTATCTTCTGCCATGCTGCCTTACTGCCCAGCCATTGTGACATTCATGCTATTTCTCGTAAAGACAACCTAAACATTCTTGGAAAAAGTACATGACATCACGGCTCTGCAGTAACTATGCTGTAATTTAAAGGACAACTGTAACAAGCGGGATATGAAGGCTGTCATATTTATATCCTTTCAAGCGATACCAGTTGCCTGGCTATCCTGCTGATCCTCTGCCTCTAATACTTTTAGCCATAGACCCTGAACAAGCATGCAGCAGATCAGGTGTTTCTGACATTTTGTCAAATCTGACAAGATTAGCTGCATGTGTGTTTCTGGTGTGATTCAGACACTACTGCAGCCAAATAGAAGAGCATGGCTGCCAGGCAACTGGTATTGTTTAAAAGGAAATAAATATGGCAGCCTCCATATTCTTCTCACTTCAGTTGTCCTTTAAGGTGTTTAACCTCCTTAGCGGTATGTACCGCTCTGTGGCCCTAAGAGTCCCCCATAAATAAATAAATGCGCCAAATGGCTGTAAATCCTCTAGCTAGCACTAGGCTAGCTAGTAAGAGCGTCCGGCACCCCTGGATCCCCGTTGATCTTACCGCGATCCCCCCGTTTATACATTACCCCCCCTGGATCCAGCAATCGTGCAGCCTCCCGGCACAGCTCCGGTCTCTCTATGGGGAGGATCGTGTTTGCGCGTGACGTCATCTGTGATCCTCCCCATAGTGAAGACCGGAGCTGTCTGGGGAGGCTGCACCGATCGCTGGATCCAGGCTAGGTAATGTATAAACGGGGGAACCGCGGGGGATCGGAGGGTGCCGGAGACTTCTTCTAGCTAGCCTAGTGCTAGCTAGAGGGTTTATAGCCATTTAGCACATTTATTTAAAAATCAGGCAAAAAGTAACAAAACCTCCAGAGCGGCGTAACACTCAGGAGGTTAAAAACTACCTTTAGTTTTCAGTCTGCTGCTACCATGCTTTACCAGAGGTGGCAGTTTATCTGAAGCTTGTTTTCTTGTAGTCAGGACAGCATACACTGTTTGCAAGGCAGGATGTGTACTTTTTGTACCCCTAGGCCATGTATGCTATGCCCCGCCTTTCATGAGCAGCAGCGCCCCTCCCATTCCATGTGCAGCCCCTCTTCCATGTGTTTCATCCATGTACTGTAGCCCCTCTTGTTCATTAACATCTCCCCTGGGCATCAGTTTCAGTTTTTTCATGCGTTGCTCCCCATTTTCAGCCTCCTCTTTTATTTGTAGAGGCACAGACTAACCAGCAGGCTCATGGTGACCCAGAACTCATTGGGGTGTGTAAGGGACTACAATGGTCCTAAAAGCCCCCTTACTAAGATGTTAAGAAAAACAAAAGTTTGCTTTCCTAAAACAGAAAGAATTTGCGATAATTAAGGTTGGAGTGAGCTCGAGATGTCTCCCAGGCACCGCTGCTGAATATATGCAAATTAACCATTGTACCCTTAGAAGCTAAACACACCTCCAGAACCGCTGGAATGCAATGATGTGTCAGCTTGTTAATATGTACAGAGCCATAATAATCCAACATGCATACAGACTGTTTCGGATTGTTTGATCCTCATCAGTGCATGGCATGGATTAATTTGGCTCTATGGAGTAGGGCTTGTAAATCCGAGAGGCACAGACTAACCAGCAAGCTCATGGTGACCCAGAACTCATTGGGGTGTGTAAGGGACTACAATGGTCCTAAAAGCCCCCTTACTAAGATGTAAGTTGCTGGATAGTCTGTGCCTCTCGGATTTACAAGCCCTACTCCATAGAGCCAAATTAATCCATGCCATGCACTGATGAGGATCAAACAATCCGAAACAGTCTGTATGCATGTTGGATTATTATGGCTCTGTACATATTAACAAGCTGACACATCATTGCATTCCAGCGGTTCTGGAGGTGTGTTTAGCTTCTAAGGGTACAATGGTTAATTTGCATATATTCAGCAGTGGTGCCTGGGAGACATCTCGAGCTCACTCCAACCTGAATTATCGCAAATTCTTTCTGTTTTAGGAAAGCAAACTTTTGTTTTTCTTAACATCTTAGTAAGGGGGCTTTTAGGACCATTGTATTCCCTTACACACCCCAATGAGTTCTGGGTCACCATGAGCTTGCTGGTTAGTCTGTGCCTCTCGGATTTACAAGCCCTAATCCATAGAGCCAAATTAATCCATGCCATGCACTGATGAGGATCAAACAATCTGAAACAGTCTGTATGCATGTTGGATTATTATGGCTCTGTACATATTAACAAGCTGACACATCATTGCATTCCAGCGGTTCTGGAGGTGTGTTTAGCTTCTAAGGGTACAATGGTTAATTTGCATGTATTCAGCAGTGGTGCCTGGGAGACATCTCGAGCTCACTCCAACCTGAATTATCGCAAATTCTTTCTGTTTTAGGAAAGCAAACTTTTGCTTTTATTTGTAGAAACCCCTTTTTCATTTCAGTTGCCTCCTTTGGCTGCAGCTGCCCAAAGCCCGGGCCTTTAGGAGCGTACACACGTCCAACTTTATGCCTGATTGTCGTTTAAAATGGTCGTTTGAACGACTTGAATTGCAAACATCAAGTCGTTCAAAAGTCCTGTACACACTGACCAACAAAGCGGCTGATATCCTAATTTACATGTCGTTTAACCAACTTGATAATCACCAATGGACTGGATAGAACAATGGGCTAGATTAACCGACTGCTCAAACGACTGTATGTTTGAACGTCTATTCGTCGGACAAACACCTAGAAGTTGTTTGTACACACATACGGACCTAACAGTCATTTGAACGACAGTTGGTCCAACCGATCCGTCAAACGTTATCAGTCGCTTGACACTTCCAACTTGTCGTTCAAACAAGTTGGACGACAAGTAGGACGGAAAATCAGGATATCTGTACGTACCTTTTGTGGCCTTACCAGGAATCCGGCGCTGACTGTTTGGTGAACAGCATAGCCAAATCTCCCTCTGCAGAGTCTGAGGAGTTCATCTGCAGCCACAGTCAAATGTAAATACAAACAGTGTAAGTAATCCAAGCAGTTTTAACAAAGTACATTCCAGAAGTTGTTGTTTTGCAAAGGTTTGCAACTCTCACCAGGGTTTTCATCAGTTAGGGCCAATTCACACTAGGCTCTAAAACGTACATGGATGTGTAAATGGATCTTATGTTAAGCATAGGATCCATTTATACTTGCCAATTAAAACAGAGTGGAACAGGAGCAGAAGTGGAACACACATTCCTGACCGACACAATTTCTCTGGAGACAGCAGACGCTGTGGATGCCCATGGAATTGATGCAAGCCTATGGGAACAAACAGTGTCCGCTTGGCTCCACTGCAGGGAGCATTCTCATTGGTTTACTGAGTGGTGGACTAATGAAAATTCTCAATGGTGCTACAGAGGATTTTTATTGGACTTTTGCAATCCAATGGAAGCCAGTTGCTTCTGCCGGGGCTCTGATCTATATACCATGTGCTTGCATGCAAACTTATGTTATTCACTCTAGCACCACCTTGATTTACTTACTAGCATCATTCCTTACTAGAAATCATAACATTTTCTCAGTATTAATCAGTAAGTATATAAGGACTACATAGAGCTGCCTTTCATTTTTGGACTGATTAGACTGGCTGTTTGGCCTAGTCTTTCTGTGCTGGTGTTGGTCTGACTTCACTGTCCTGGTGCTGTCTGTCTTTGCTGTGTCAGTTCTGGCCTGGCCTTGCTGTGGTGGTGGCAGCCTGGCCTTGCTGTCCTTGTGCTGGTCTAGTTTGCTGTGCTGGTTCTGGCCCAGCCATGCTGTGATGTGCTGGTGCCAATCTGGCTTTTCTAGGACTGGCATTGCTGTGCTAGTGCTGGTCTAGCTTTCCTGTGCCGGTTCTGACCTGGCCATGCTAGGCCTGGACTTACTGGCCAGTGTTGGTCTGAGTGTGCTGGCTTTCCTGACTTAGCTTGACTTGTCCTTATTGGACTTGTGCTGGCCAGATATTAAATGTTGGTGCAAGCCAGGCATTGCTGACCTGGTGCTGCACGCTGAGATTACTGAGCTGGTCATCATGGTGCAGTGTGTAGTCCCAATAAGCCTGTGTTTCTCATAAGAAATACTGAGTGGAGAGAATGAAGAGCTGGAAAGAGGTGACACATCTCCTGTGCTGCTGTGACACATGAATATGTAATGGCACATAGGTTGGGAAGCTTTGTTCTGGCAGGTGTATATGTGGCAGTGATAATCTGGGAACCCAGTATGAGACAGCAGACAGGGATACATATAATGTAAATGGTTCAATGCACTCTGTGAAGTGCTATCTAATATGCTGGTTTTCTATAAATATGGAAAATAAATATAACGCCTCAAATAACTGCACAGCTGTAGCTGAGAGCTCTGGTAGAGCCTTCTTAATACAAAATCCAGGGGAATAATTATTTAACCATCTAAATTATCCATTAATCTTCATTGTTTGGTAATATTATATGACAGCAAGTCTTAAACAGTGATCACATGACTCGCTCCCTGCTCTGCAGCTCTGTTCATAGGTAAAATTGCATATTTACCTAGTTAGGACTGAAAAAAAGAGTAAAGTAATGAAATGCTAACAGTATGCTGCTTTTCTCCTGTCAGACTCAAAGCACTTGAGAGCTGCAGCCGCTAAGGGCGCACTCAGTAGACCAGCCTGGAGGGTTAGGGACTCTTGCCCAAAAACTCCTTACTGGTTAGATGCTCACTTGGATTTGAACTCTGGACTCCTATATCAAAGATGGTGCCCTTAACCAGTACATATATATATATATATATATATATATATATATATATATATATATATATATATATATATATATATATATATATATATATATATGCACCCTTTTATGCATTTAACACCACAACACATGCAGTGTTAGACATGTTCTCATTTATTGTGGATGTAGTATGTTTGTTTGTTGTCATTTATTATTATTTATTCATTTTTTAGATTTCCCATAATGGTTTTGTGAGCATATGGTTAAACAACCAAGTGGTTCATATACAGTATGTATTAATCCCCCTCATCTGTTGCTACATGATAATGTTTTTAATTGTTTTATTAGGCAATAAATAATAATAATAATTAAATGTTACTTTTTCCCTAAGGGGTCAATAAAATAAAATACTGTGAAGTTTTTTTTATCTTTCATATTAATTATACCTGTGGTACTTTTCCCTTTTTAAGTCGTTTTTCCTAGAAATCCATCATTCACTAATGAAGGGGGTGGTACTCTGGAAACGTACACGACACAGGAAGTCAGGATGTGCCCTTATTTAATTCACGGTTTTTCTTAAGTTTTCTCCTAGAAGATAATTTTTCATCTTTTGATTAAAATAACTCTTCAGCACTCTGCAACTGAAAAAAGTACCAAAAGTAGATGAAAAAGTACTGTCAAAATTATTCTGAGTATTTTCCTGCTTGCTGGTGGTTTAAAAGGCATTTTATTGAGGGCAGTCTTTTGTCTCTGAACTATCTCTATGTGGCGAAAAGAGGTAATTAAAGTGAAAGGGAACTGCATTTAAAAAAATTAGACAGATACTTACCCAAGGAGAGGGAAGGCTCTGGGTCCTATAGAGCCTTCCGCCTCCTCTCCTGATCCCCTCGTTCCGGTGCTGGCTCACCCGGAAGCAGTATTTGACTAAATTAGTCAAATACTGCTTTACCCGGCTGAAGGAGGCTTCAGAAGTCTTCAGGGAGCCTGAGTGCTCCTGAAGAGGGGCGGCCCTGTACTGCCCCTACGCAAGCACGCTCTTCGGGAGGACACGGCTCCCGAAGACTTCCAAATACCCTTTTGGCGGGGGATTGAAACGGGGGGGGGGGTGGAGCCAGCACAGGATAGAGAGCACGGAGAGAGGAGAAGGAAGGCTCTATACGACCCAGAGCCTTCCCTCTCCTTAGGTAAGTATTTGCTTCATTTTTTTTTAAATGCGGTTCCCATTCACTTTAAGAGTGCCTAGGGCCACCTAGAAAAGCATTGCACAGTTGAGGCCCATGTTCATTTAATGTGTTGCATTGAGTTGCAATGTGTGGTGTTGCATGAGTTGGGGGGGGGGTTGCCGGATCAGATAGCGTTCATTACCCTCTCTCCCCGCCGCTCCTATCTGCAGCAATCCATCACTTTCAGTTTCGTGACCTTTGGGGTCATGACGCTGGAGAAGCAGTGTCTCTGCTCCCCTCCGAGTTGATTGACGTGAAGGAGGTGCAGAGAGGCGAGAGTAAGAAGAGGAAAGCCTGTTAAAAGGCTCTGATAGGCGGGGAAGGGGCGTTACGCAGGTATTCCTATGCTGCAGTGGAATGCCCCTTCCCTGTTAGTTTGCCAACATCTGTATGTCAGCAAATTCTGGGGGGCTAGCGGGTGCAGGGGGGCACAAAGAGTGACAAACAGGGCACACAGAGGCATGTCTTGCAGATGGGAACATGCCTCTGTGTCCCTTCTTTAGATAAAAAAAAAAACGCCTCGGATTCTCTTTAATGGTCACTAACTGGGTTGTCAGCAAGTAGTAAAAATAGTGCAGAGTAGCCACACTTCAGAAGTGTGTAGGTAGACTAGCAGAAATAATTCCAAAGCTGATCATTATACAGTTTATAGAGTTAAATGAAAATTTGCAAGCCTGGTGTTTTTCTCTTTATTTTATTGAGCGGAGTGAAAGGCATACCTTACTGAATTTTCAGTTACTGTTTACTATTTTGCTTCCTCTCCTTCCAGTTGTGCTATGCTAATAAATGTATATCCGCAGTGCTGAGCGGAGTCCAGGCTGTTTAGGCAGAGAATGATAAGATTAATCTTGTCTGCTTAGCATGGCACTAAGCATATGCTGCAAAAAGGCGCTGCCACTATCACAAAACAATTTCATCTCTCCCATGGTAGAAATTGCTGTCACTCACTGGCATTCATTTCTACTGACATCCAAAATTAAAGCATCCAGAATGCTGTACAATGTGTTATGCTGCTTAGTAGACTTTAGAATATATAAGCATCTATTTTCCAGTATGTTTAAAGGAACATTGAACAAAGCAGAAGTTTCAGGTGGTAAGGCATTGAAGAAAAATCATAATTTACAGCCAGAACTGGAGTCAAATTCACCTATTAGCAGCTTCAAAGGAATGATCTCGTTTGCGATGAGTGCACTGCTTTTGACCTCATTCAGCAGAACTCGTTGTGCTGTAAATGCTTGCAATGCTTTGATGCCTCTGTGCTAGCAGAAAATATAGAAACTGAAAGCAGAAGTTCTCTGTTATATGTAACATAAATAAATACACATTACAGCAGTGCTAATTAGTAGGAAATGTAACAAATAAAAAATGTGCTAAAATAAATTAGCCTGGAGCACTTGCAAGCCTCTAAATAAATTGGCTGCTAAAGGGTTAAGGGTTCATATACACCTGCTGTAAGAAACACTAATTCATGATCATTTTGTATGCCATAGTACTGTTCACATGTCCCCCAAAATACATGGACTAGTCATTGGTGTCAGCTTGTGCTGGGCTAAGTGCTATTGTTCATTTCTCTCATAGATCGCTTCTTGTTCTACCTTCTCCCCTCTCTATAGGGCGCAGCAGCTTGCTTGGCAGAGATCTGAGCTATGTCTTTGTATGGGTATTAGGCACCCAAAATGGTCACTAATGATCGTTTTGGGCAACCAAAGTAGAAACCAGACCGGATTCATATCTTAAAAGCCAGCCTATAGGCACAGAAGTTCTAATATCCTAAACTCCACCCTGTGCCCTTGAGGACTCTTTTCCACTGCTAAGCACGATTGCAAGCGCAATTGCGCTGTGTTGCGATCGTGCAAGCATCAATTTACACTAGCTGCATGTGTGCCATAACCATCGGGAACAGAGTGCGATTGCGGAGAGAATCACGCAAGCCATAAATTGCAGTACTCTTGCGATCAGCCCTGGGTGGATCACAGCTTGTGAAAGAGGGCTCAACCCAAACTGCACCACAAATGTGCTGGGTGTTCTTGTTCCCTGGCTGGCCCAGGTTCCACCCCTCCACCTCTCCTTTTCTGCCACTCACCATCCTGAAACCATGCTAACATCACTACAGACTGGATGCTGGATGGGACGGTCTATCGAGCTGGCTCATTCATCTCATTATGCTATATGCACGAAACTGGGCTGGTCAGTGCCATGGGAGCATACAATGCTGGAGGGTGCCCACCCAGCTTTCTGTGCTGCAGGGGTGGTGACATCAGCCTAGCTTCAAGACTGTGATCCACCTCTCACTACAAACGCGCCTCTAGGCTTGTGCCTAGTGTGTCTAGTGCTAAATCCGGCAATGTGATGCAAAAAGAAAGAATCGTTATACGCGCTTCCCAGGTCAAATGTCACTATTGCAGCCAAGGACCTCTATTCCACTGATAGAACAACAAATGAGTCAATCCTCCTTAGCACAGACAGTGCTCTTTGCAGTAAATTTACACAGTCATCATATGGTTAATCCTGTAGACACTCAGTGTTCCAACACAGAGAATGGTTCTGCAACCAAATATGATCTGGTTAGTATCCAAAACTTAAAATGCAATTTATTGGTACAAATGCCATAAACAAGTTAAAATAAGAGCTCTCATATTGAGTGTTGTATTACAGGGACTTTAGGTTTAAACATTTGATGACTATGCAAAGTTTACAAAGAGCTCTGTCTGCACTAGGGAGGACTTAACAAAAAAATCCAGTTGGGCTTAGAAAAACACCCTCTCTAGTACCAGTACATAGCCACTGGGGCCATGTAGCGGCTGAGACAGATACTTAGATCTGCCAGTTGAGTAGTGCCGCTTCTTGAACTCTTGAATCTTCACAAGTCCTGCATGCAGATCTTAAAATCCTAAGGTTTCCTAAAGGTTGCCACTAATGATATAATTTTTTTCATCCAATCTTACCATTTCTATGTAATTGCAGGTAACTGCCTAAATTATCCATTCAATATATTTACTCAGTTTACCCTTCTACTACATAGATTTGTTAAAATTGGATGAAAAAGATTGTATTGTTAATGGCCACCTTAAGGAGCCAAAGGCTCTAGGGACAAGGTACAGGGAGCAGGAGCATCTGTCACAGCCAACATCTGGTGGTTCTGTCAGTTGGTTTTAGTTCAGGTTTTCCTGTAAAGTCTTACCTTTGACGATTTTACAGATTTGTTGAGGAGCAAGCCAATAACAGTGTTTATACAATGATAAATACCCTCTCCCTGCTGACCTGGTTTAGTAATCTGTGTCAAAAGTTTCCAACACTTCCCGCACATGACTCTTTGTTAAAAGTTCCACCTGCCCTTTACATTATTGATACTAAGTAGATGTTGGATGATTATTTTCCTATTTTGCGTTGGTATTCAGAAGAACGGAATTACCCTCTTGAGGTTGCTCACAATAGGTTGTTCAAGCCTGAATATCTACTGGATGCTCCAAATCACAGAACAGCCGGTTGATATATGAGGAAGCTACCCCCTACATTTCTTCAAATGTTCCATTTAAAGGGTTTCTGAAGTCACATGTAACATAAGGTAAAAATGCATAGGTGAAGTACTAATCCTTCATAGATCTATCCCATATTTCTTTCTCATTTTTGCTTTTAACTATAAGGCAGCCTTCACACTTATCCTTGTGATTTCTGGCCATATTTTTTTTTAATTTTTTTTTTTTTTTTTGATTCTGCACATTTTTAGGTACCGAATCTTCTTACTTTTTCTTCATGTGAATTTTTGCATTGCAATTTTTCCTTGCATACCAATGAAGTTAATTTAAATGAAATTGTATGTAATTAGCTTCACATTTGCATGCACATTTTCACATTTGGGATGCAACAGTTTGCAATTCCCATTGACTTGCATCATACCTGAATTGCATGTCCAGTCCGGAAAAAAAAGCATACATGTAGGCCTTTTTTCTGCCTAATATTCACAGAATATTCAGTGAATATTCGCAGAATTTGACTTGCTCAACAACGCAAGTCAAATAGGATGCCATTCATTTGCATTAGATGTGCAGCAATCGTGAAATAGCAAAAACGCAAATTGCATGCAAATTCTGTTACGTGTGAAGGGTTAAAAATCCAGAGATGTAAATTATAGTTTCTCTGCAGTCGAACTCCAGTTGGAATTGCGTAACTCTCACTTCAAAATTAATTATAGGTCGCAAAACTCCTGTGTAGCTGAGAAAACACTGGAAACAGATACAAAGTTTCACTTCAAGAGTTGACTGTATGTGAGATGAGTAAACACCCCACTATTGACTTGATGGAGTCAAAACCTTAAACTTGGATGTTTAACCTTTTAAACCTAAACAGGACTATGGGATTACACTGATGTCTGATTTAGTATTAGGTCTATAGATAGGTTTGTTTATACCATCAATTTATTTTCATTTCAAGTTTGCATTAACTTTGCCCAATAAAGAACAGCATATATTAATGATACCTTCATAATAATCTGAAATGACTGAAAAGCAATTTGTTTTACCCATTTAAAGGCTATGTGAGTAACATTGTGGGAGCTCATTTTCCATCAGTGGACTGGTTTTCACATTATCCATTGCCAAGACTAAAGATTCATTCCAATTAAGATCATAGACACGTTCAAAAGATTGTCCTTGTGTAATATTCTTCTGGAGTATTACAGTGACCAGGCTTTTTACATTCTTCAGCAGGCTTGTCTCTGTTATTGATAATTAATTTAACCCTTCAGTGATGTCATGCACTAAATGTGGCTTTATTGCTTAATGACATGAATAAAGTCAAGGACTTCTCTTGTGTATCACATCTTGTAAGCAGTTCTGTGACTGCCTGCTTTATAATTATTGTAAAAGGCATATTACCAGGTAGACAGTGTTTACTGTGGTTGTTGCCTGTAATTTGGTCTGTAGTAAAGGGTTACTGGTCACCTTTCATGCTGCTGTTGGGCAATGGTACTCCTGCGGGAAGGCTCTGGTGAAGAAAGTTCCCTAACACTTAAAGGGATACTCAAGTCAACAAAAAAAAATGATTTTTACTCACCTGGGGCATCCCTCAGCCCCCTGAAGCTGTATGGTGCCCTCGCAGCCTTGCTCCGATCCTCCTGTCCCCGCCGGCGGCTACTTCCGGGTTCGGCGACAGCCGCTGACAGGCTGGGAACGCGAGTGATTGTCCGCGATCCCAGCCGCTATATCACCCTCTATGCTGCTATAGCTAATATGTTATACGCTATAGCAGCATGGAGGGTGATATAGCCGCCGGCGGGGACAGGAGGATCGGAGCGAGGCTGCGAGGGCACCATACAGCTTCAGGGATCTGAGGGATGCCCCAGGTGAGTAAAAATCATTTAATTTTAACTTAAGTATCCCTTTAAGTTGTGACTCGTGTCACATCTAGAATGATCTTGTGCGTGAAAAAAGGGCTGATATACTGTAGTAGATTGACTGGTGTGTGCATCTGGAAATGAAATGAAAAAGAAAAATAGATGGTACTGATCTCACCAACCAGGGCTGTGGAGTCGGTACGAAAATCATCCGACTCCAAAGTATATGAAAGCACCGTCTCCGACTCCAGGTACCTGAAATTGTTCTGACTCCTCGACTCCGACTCCACAGGTCTGTAGCCGACTGAGCAATACCCGTGATAAATGGTTAGCAAGAATGTCCTCCTGGCATGATAATTTCCTCCTGCAGACATACAGTATAATGGTAGTAAAAATGGCATTTGCCTGAACCGACACAAACACACATACACACACACTTTAATGTACTCTCCTAATAGGTCCCAAGTTGTCAAACTGGGTGACATCCTCTCTCTACCAAGGGTCACCACACCGCTTTGCGTCTTATCACCGGTCCTGTTTTCCCTCTACATGAATAATTGCATATCCAAGGCAAACTCCGTCAAAGCCATCAAATGTGTGGACGACACCACCATAGTTGGCCTTGTAACTAAGAATGACTAGCAGGCCTGCCGTCAAGAGGTTAACAGAATATGCCACTATCAGAGGCAAAGAAATGGAGAAAGAAATGGCAAGGGCAACTCATACATGTAGAGTCCAGTCATCTCATTCCTCATGCTTGTAAGAATCAGTTGACAGAGTGTAGCAGATATGCCAAGTCACCTAATTTGGAGGGCATGTGGTAAACTGTGTTTTTTTCCCCACCTAATAGCATCTAATACCCCATAATAAATCTGGCTATGGGGATGCCTGTTGGAGTACAAAAAATGTACATCTGTACATTGATTTGTTTATTAAAACAAACTAGCCATTTCCTTCGTCAAAGTAAAGAAATGTGTCCTACCTAAATGCTGTAGATTTGCCCATATTTTGAAAGCGACAGGTAGTGTTCAGAGTGTAATTTAGAAAATGACCAATAACCAATCATATGCTTCAGTTTGAGCTTAAATCCATCTTCTTCAGTGTTTCTAATGACTGTTCAAATTGACAGAGTTATATAGTTTGTTGAAAAAAAGACATGCCCATCAAGTACAACCAGAAAAAAATGAAACACCATCCTGGACCCACACATATCCCAGATGATCCAGGGGAAGGCAAAAAACCTTACAAGGCCTGGGCCAATTATCCATGAAAGGAAACAATTCCTTCCCGATTACAGATGGCAACTCTCCCGAGAATTACCTAATGCTTATAGCCGTGGATGCCCTTCAATCCAAGAAAAGCATACAAGCCCTTTTTAAATGCAGATATGGAGTTTGCCATAACTACTACCTGAGAGAGAAGATATTCTAGATTTTAACCACTTTCACTGTGAAGGACCCCTTTCTACATGGATGGCAAAAACGTTTTGTGACAATCTTACCTTCCAGCGACAGGTCCCGCGACGTCTTGGATGGGGTCCATGCTGCTGGCGAAGCTCCCACACTGACATCTTTCGGTGGCATCCTCGGCTCCCCTGCGGCGGTGAATTCTAGTGCACGCATGCGCAATGCGTCCAAATGGACGCGCGCAAAACATGAAAGGTCTTATAGCTTAAGGAGGCGGGTTTGAGCAACATCAGCGGTGGTGTCATTTTGATGACATCAATATGCAAGAGGTGCTGCTAATTTGGGAGTAGTTTCTGGGATTGTGTATTTTGTATTCATGGCCAGAGCTCTCAGTCGCTCACCGGCCTTGATACTAATCAGTTCGCTGGTTCTTGGCCTAGTTAGTGAGTTTTCTCTTTCAAGTATTTTATTGAGAATTTTCAAAAATAGCAGGATACAACTCCAGTGAGGGATCAATATTCACCCTGAACTGGGCAGTATGACAATAACCATGTTAGCTGAACATATATCACAAGGGCAAAAGATGGCATACTGCACAGTAATAATTAAAGGTGGGAGGGCAAAGAGCCGCCCCAATATACATCTAGCAGGGGACGCCGACCCAGGACAGCCGACCTCCCCTGGCAGAGGTGGACTTGGTCCCTCAACTGACCCTTGTCCCTTCCCTGAAGGGTCTCCCACCCATAACCCACCCCTAACCCACCCCCCACCCCCCCTTCCCAGAGAGAAGGAGAAAAGGAAAGAAAGAGGAAAAGAAAAGAAAAGAAGAGAAAAGAAAAGAAGGACTCATGCACCAGGACCACAGCCGTACGCTCCAGGGTTCTGCAGGGCACTCCTGACTAGGGTATTATCCCCTGCCTGTTATGGTTAGATAATCCTTCCAGGGCTGCCAGATCTTGTCGACCTTAGTCAGTCTATCCATGAGTATTCCTGCCAGCCTCTCTTGTGTCATGAAGTTGTTAATCCTATTCTTAACTTCCTCAAATGGTACCATTTGCTGTTTCCAGGCTCTGGCTATTGTTTGCTTGGCCGCAACAAAGATAAAGTGGCATAGTGCCCTCTGGTGTTTTGAGAGAGAATCTATTTTGAAGTGCAATAAAGCTGACCAGGGGTCCTTCTGAAGGGAGGTGTGAAAAACTGCTTGCAGCAGTTTATAAACTTTAGACCAGAAGCGGGTTAGCATTGGACACTTCCAAAAAGTGTGAAGTAGATCCCCTTTTGTTGCGCAGCCTCGGAAACAGGAGCCAGACCCGCCCAAATGCACCAGTCTAGCTGGCACCCAATACCATCTCATTAGGATCTTAAAAGAGGATTCTACCAGGTTCGTATTAATCGAAATATGATTAATGGTATCCCAAACTGTTCTCCAATCTTCTATATCTTTAGATCCCTTTAGATCACGCTCCCAACTTTTCACGTAGGCATGAGAGAAGGAAGCCGGTGGGCTATTTAAAACAGAATATAATGAGCTAATGAGACCATGTCCCCCCGGGTTCTGGGCGCATGCCCTTTCAAAGCATGACAATGTGGAGCTGTGATCCTGGTGGGGTGCGAGGATAGAGCTAATCCAATGTTTCAGTTGGTGGTATCTAAAGAGTTCTGAGGTAGGAATCTGGTATTTTTCTTGGAGATCAGACCAAGAGATCATTTTTGAGTTCCTGACCAGGTCTTGCACCAGGTATATTTTTTTAGAGGACCACCAACGGAACGCAGTAGGATTGTCATAAGCCGGGTTAAAAAGAGGGTTTTCCAGGATAGGTAACAGAGGTAGAGTGGGGGAGAGAAGCCCCTGGGAATATTTAAAGGAGTCCCATACAGACAGGCAATGCTTATAAATTTTCCCCAATAAAGGGGGCCTCAGCCTAGGTGGCAACCAGATGGAGCATTGGACTGATTGGGGTGCAGCCACCACGATTTCAAAGAGGGACCAAAGTGGCATCTCAGAGCCCCTATACAGACTTACCATAGGCGCGATCTGAGCAGCCTGATAATATTTTATAATGTTGGGGAAGCCCAAGCCCCCTTGGGTTTTATGTACAAACATAGTGGTTTTAGCCACCCTAGGTTTAGAGGTTCCCCAGATAAAATTTACAAGCTTAGATTGCAGCAACCGTAGAAAATGTGGCGGGACCCTGACTGGGAGGAGGCGAAATAGATATAAGATCTTTGGTAAGAGGGTCATTTTGGTGGAATGCACCCTCCCAAACCAAGACAGTTGGAGGGTAGACCATCTAGAGATAAGATGAGAGATCTGTTTGGATAAATTGTAGTAATTGGCGTGAAAGAGGGAGTCATACCTGGGAGTAAGGCGAATCCCCAAATACTCTATATGCGTTGTGGCGATTCTGAAAGGAGTATCCTTGATTAGTGAGGACCATTCGCTATCGTCCATTGTAATGTTCATAAGAACGGATTTATGCGGATTGATGGTCAGACCCGAAACCTGTGAAAACCTTTTTAGAATGGTCAATAGATGTGGGATGGAGGCCTGAGGCTCCGTCATGAAGAGCAGCATGTCGTCAGCAAAAAGGTTGATTAAGTGGTGGGTGCCTGCTATTTCTAGGCCCTTAACCTCACCGGCATCCCTGATTACCTGGGCCAGAGGCTCCATAGCCAGTATAAATAAAATAGGGGACAGGGGGCAACCCTGTCGGGTCCCTCTTGTGATTTGAAACGTATCTGAGGAATAGCCAGCATACTTTACCCTTGCCGAGGGGGATGAGTATAACGATTGGATCCAATTCAAGAAGGTAGAGTCAAAGCCCCGGTGGCGAAGGGCATAATATAAATATTCCCATGAAAGAGAATCAAATGCCTTAAATATATCAAGACTGAGGCAAACCCCGGGTATCTTCCTGACTCTAAGACATTCAAAGATTTGGATTGCTCGAAAGACCGCATCCGTAGCTTGTCGGCCAGGGACAAAGCCTACTTGGTCTTTATTTATCATACTAGTGAGCAAAGGGTTAAGTCTAGTGGCCAGTATCTTACTGAGTAATTTCATATCAACATTTAAAAGGGATATGGGCCGAAAATTGTTAATATCTATGGGATCTGAGTCCGATTTAGGCAACATTACAATATCTGCCTGTAGTGAGGAAAAGTTGGGGGTTAAGCCTCCTCTGTACTCATTAAAGACCTGTTTAAGTAGAGGGGCCACTGAGGTAGCAAATTTTTTGTAGAATAAGGGAGAGAACCCGTCCGGGCCTGGAGCTTTGGAAGATTTTAAGGATTTAATTGCGGTGAGGACTTCATCTGTGTGGATTTCTTTAGATAAATTCTCAATTGCCTCTTGAGAAAGTCGAGGGAGGTGGATAGAGGAGAAAAAGGATTCTAGGTCTGAAGGGTCAGGGTTTGCCTTTGAGGAGTATAAATTCTGAAGAAATTCCTGAAAGAGGGAGACTATCTTATGTGGGTCTGCAGTAGGAGGGTGGTTTGGGCTGCGTACTCTGCAGGTGGGTGGTTTATATCCCATATTTTTGAGTTTGTTAGCTAATAGCGTGTGGGGCTTATTGGCCCAACGATAATATTTATTTTTCTGCCACCTAAGCTGTTTTTCTATTACCTCACTGAGCAGGGAATCTAGTTGGATGCGGAGTCTATCTCTTTCTATTTTAAGGGCTGGTGTCTGAAGGGTCTTCCAATTACGCTCGACTTCCTCCAACTGGGCAGTTAAATCTGATATGGCTTGGGTTTTTGCCCTTTTCAGATAGGACGCTACACTAATAATTCCTCCCCTTACCGTAACCTTCATGGCCTCCCACAGGGTGATTGCTGAACTGACTGAGCCCTCATTATTATCCAGATAATCGGAGATGCAGGATTGAATCTTATTGAAGCAATCAGGATGTGATAGCAAGGAGTCGTTCATACGCCACTTAAACATGCGGCCTCTTGGTACCAGTGACGACAGTTGTATCTGCACAGGGTCGTGGTCTGACCATGGGACTGTGAGGATTTTTGCTGACATGACATTAACAATCATGGAGGAGTTTAGGAAAAAATGATCTATTCTGCAGAAGCTTCCATGAGGGTTAGAATAAAAAGTGAAATCCTTTGTAGTAGGATTGAGTTCTCTCCAGACATCGAGTAGGCCCCTACTAGAGAACAATTGCCCGACTGTCTGTGAGGTAATGGTGGAAAAAGATTGGGAAGCTGCTGCAGAATTAGGGCCTGGGGCTTTATCTATATCAACATTAAGGGTGACATTAGTGTCCCCGCATAATATAAGAGACCCCTCCACATGATGATCAATTACCTGCATAAGGTGGGATAGGAACCGGTCCTGGAACCGATTCGGTGCGTAGTATGATACTATAGTTACTTTACTGTCAAAAAGGGTGCCTTTCAGCAAGACATATCTCCCTGTTGGGTTGAGAATAGAAAAATCACATTTGAAAGGGAGGTTGCGCCTAAAAGCAATCGTAACTCCACGTACCTTGTCAGGTGCGCAGGAGTGGTATGCTAAAGGGAAGTGTCGATTTAGGAAGGCTGGGTGGCTGGATGCTGAGAACCTAGTCTCTTGGAGACACACTATGTTTGCATGACAGGCCTTGTAGTAATGAAACGCCTTCCCTCTTTTCTGCGGAGAATTAAAACCCTGTACGTTATGTGTAATGATTTTTAGGGGTAGACTATCCATAATCAAGGTTGGAGTTAGAGCCATTAAAGCAGAATAAAGGGTAGGTCTGATCTTGTATAAATGTTGGGTGCCTCCCCATAACAGTATAAATTTGAGTTAAGGGTGCAGTCCCGTGACCCGAGTCCTGAGAAAGAGAATAGAAAGAGCATAGAAAAGAGCAGAAGAGAGAAATACGGAGAAAGAAGAGGGAAAAGA
Source organism: Hyperolius riggenbachi (assembly GCF_040937935.1). Taxonomy (NCBI): domain Eukaryota; kingdom Metazoa; phylum Chordata; class Amphibia; order Anura; family Hyperoliidae; genus Hyperolius; species Hyperolius riggenbachi. Next base: position 250,723,648 of record NC_090651.1, read on the forward strand.
GAAAAAAGAGAAAACCCCAAACCTCTGATCCCTTCAAAAAAATGAAGAGACAGAGGAGAACCATAACCGTGTTTGAGCCGTCCGGCTTGGTGGAGAAACTCACCCAGCCTAGGCCATAGAGTAGGCGTAACCAAATTCTGGCGCCTACCCGGGGAGGAGGCCCTCCCCGGCTGCATGAATAATGAACATTTTCATTTCAATTAAAAGGCATCACTATAACATAACCTTAATTACCTATATAGGTCCATCTGTGCCCCCCCACCCCCTCTTATCCCCTGGACCTCTGACCACATCAAAATTTTCCCCCGAGAAACATAACAGAAAATAATTAAGAAAAACAAAAAAGAGAAATATAGGGGAGCCAGAAACTTCCGGAACTATCAGCCGAGAGCCCTGTGGCCCCCCCCCCCCCCATGTCGGTGGGAAAAGGATTTGTAGAAAAGCAAAAAAGCAAAAAAGCCCTGCAAAGAAGGGTAATCAGGCATGGTCTAGTCAAAATAGGTAGCACAGTGAGGCAGGACAAGGCTCCCGGCTGAAGTTACTACCCCAAAAACCGTAAACCTAAAGCCCCGAAAAGTCTGGGATATCAGGCCTGTAACACAAAAAAAAAAAAAAAAAAAAAAAAAAAAACAAGAAGGGGATGCATGACATATAGTTCGAAGGCTTGACAATATAGTGATTAGGCTGTTTAAAGTAAAGGCACTCTGAGACGGGGACACAATGGTGATGAAAAGTACAACTCAGAAGCCCGTACATAGCTGGGGCAGAAAAAGACACACACGAGAAAAAAAAAAAAAAGACAACAAAAAACAAAACAAAAACATGACCAGGAGGCACAAAGGCAAAACTCAGCAGCAGGCCCTAAGTTTGGGCCTATAAAAATGCTCCAACAGTCATCCTGGGTCTGAGGCTATCGAAGGTAACGATTTTTCTTTGCCCCGATTCCTTGAGCGTTGTGATCTAGTTGTTTCCCATAATGGTTGCGAGCGTGTGGATCCTTGACTCCCTTGACTACGTGCAGGTGATGCGGTCGGAAGGGAAAGCTTGAGGCGTTCTAATTTCTTGTGGGCCTCCTCGGGCGTCGTCACAGTATGTGTGATGTTATTGTGCGTAAAGATCAATTTAAAGGGGAAACCCCATTTGTACTTTATGCCATGGGAAAGCAAGATTTTGATGACTGACTTCATCTCTTTGCGGCGCAATATTGTAGCCGGCGCAAGGTCGGCAAATAGTTGGTATTGATGCCCTTGGAACTCTAGCTTATCTTTAGCTCTGGCGGCCTGAAAAAGGGTTTCTTTCGTTCTATAGAACGTAAACTTGATAACAATGTCTCTGGGTGTGCCATCTGGTCTTAGTGGCCCGAGTGCTCTGTGGATCCTATCAAACTCCAACCTCTCAATCGGAATAGTGTGGTCTAGCTCTTGGAACAGGGCTGTAACTGTCGAGGTGAGGTCCGTAATACTTTCCGGAAGGCCCCGGACGCGCAGGTTACCTCTGCGGGCGCGGTTTTCAAATAGTTAGTGAGTTTTGAGAGCTACATTTATATATTGTGCTTCAGCACGATATATATGTACTCAAGTCAGTCAGTATCTATTTTGTAGTTATATTTTGTAATATTATCATATCGTAATATTATATTGAAGTAACATCATATTATATATTTATCTGTGTACCGACCTCTTGCCTGTCTTGACCTCGCTCCTGTCTTGTCCTTCTGTTTTACTGCCATCTGATACATGTGTTGACTTGGCTTGTCCCTGACTATTCTACTGCTAAATCCTACCAATACGACTGATATCTGATTCACGTGAATGACCCTGCCTGTTAACTGACTCTGATTATGCCTAACGACTTTATACCTCGATACTTCTGACTTTGTGTACGACTTCGGCCTGAACTTGGCTACACTTTACTCACTACTTGTGAATAGTACTAGTTACGCTAACTCATCACGTATCAGCGTGATACGTTTTTTCTCCCTATGCAGATCATGTCCCCTTGTCCGCTGTAAAACCCTAGGAACAAAAAGCTTATCTGCTAAGCTTTTGGCAGATGAGCTTAAAAACTACATCAAGCAATACATTTCTATCACAGTAGGGTATCAAGGGAGTTCCTTCTTTCTCACAGAATTTTGAATAATTGCAATTTTTAGGCAAATTTTTTAGGCAAATTTATTTTTAGCACAACTTTTTTTAGTAGTGGGACTTTGATCTAATTCTAGAGGTTCTGGTTTGCCATGAATTAAGTGATTGTAAAACTCCTAGTTTGAGTCCTACTCAAAGAGCCATATGAAACCATGTCTTGCACTGATGAAGGCCAAACTCTGAAACATCTGTTTGGAAATTTCGCTAAGGCTCATGTCATGGAGACTGCTCCCCTAGTGGATGAACATGAATACTCTTTACATAAAACTTTATAGCTTCATGATATTTATTATACTCAGTGACAAATACATTTTTGTATTCAAGTTGCCTGAGGCCTTTTTAATTTCCAGGCCTTCACCTTTTGAGGCTTGCATAGCTAACACAATGCCGCAACAAGTGGGTGTCATTTTCCCTGTCTTAAATATTCTGATTACCTCCAAACTGTTCATAATAGAGAGATAATGACACATTACAGAGTGTGGTGAAAGGACTATAAATAGAAAATGCAGGTGACAGCACAGTGTGATCTCGCTCTGAACTATTCCATGTTAGCTGGTTATCTAAGCACTTCTCTATCTAGTGAGTTGTGCAGTGGTACATAGAAAGGCTGCGAATTTATAGAAAAAAGGCCTAGAAAGGTCATTCAGCTTCAGACTACCATGCATAAATTGTGCAAAGGCTTTATTATACATCATTTCCTAAGGTCTTGATAACCCATTGACAATGATTCATCAGATCAGGTGCTTGACCCTTTTTAATTCTATGGTAGTAAGAGTGGAATATGTGTGAGTACTTAAAGGAACACTTTCGCGAAAATTGTAAAACTTAAAATACATGTACATACATACAACTAAGAAGTACATTCTTCCCAGAGTAAAATGAGCTATACATTACTTTTTTCCTATGTTGCTGTCATTTACAGCTGGTAGTAGAATAGTAGAAATCTGACAGGTTTTGGGCTAGCCCATCCCATTATGGGGGATTCTCAGGGTTTTCTTTTATTTTAAAAGCACTTAGTGAATGACAGTTACACAGTCCAACTACCAAAATAGTGTGCAAACAGGTAGAGGGGGCAGCCAGCATCTTTGTATAAATTATTTCTAGGGATTGCTTTTGTAAAAAAAAAAAAGGAAAAAAAAGAAATACTAATATTCCCAATTGGAGGGGGCATCTTTGTATAAATCCCTTTCAGGGATTGCTTTTGTATAAAAAAAACACAACACTAAAATCCCCCATGAGAAGATCCAAAACAGGTCCCCCATGACAGGTCCAAAACCTGTCAGTTCTCTCAGATTTCTACTACCTACTGCAAGCGACAGCAATATATGAGAAAAGTAATTTATGGCTCATTTTACTATGGGAGAAATGTACTTCTTATTTGTATGTGTTTACATGTATTTTACATTTTACAATTTTGCGAGATAGTGGTTCTTTAAAATGTAATATGCGTAGTGGTGTCACAGAAGAAATGGTTTAGATAGTACAAGTGATATGCAGTATTTGGGCAGGAGGAGGCAATAAAACTGAAAGCCTAAACATAATTATTTGATACATATTGTATATCTTTCACCTTCCAAAGGAGTTGTCATTTTATCCAGTTGGTCCTATGAATTAGGTGGGTTTAGAAAGCTCTCTTGAAGAGCTCAGCCAGCAATTTTGTCTATTTCCTGCAGCACACTCACCAGGCCGGCTCATAGCTCAACTGTCTGTATTTTTAAAGGTTCAGTCTATCTTTGGAAGAAAATCTTTCAGTCTCCATTTCTAAAGTCCCCCTTTTTGTCTTGCTGTACAGATCTCTATAAATAAATCTATTTACAGTACTGAAAAAGTACTGACCTTGTGGTATGCTTTAAGTATAATATTTAACGTATTATCTTATAAATTATCAAATGTTAATATAAAAAAGGATTAATTATGAAAGAAACAATCATTGTAATTTAAAAATGAAAGTCGGTTGTGTGTTGTTGCGACATAACTCTGGGGCGGAGCTTAGGACGGAGCAGGAAGGACACCATATTCACAAGAAGCTGCTGATTTAATATGTTTTTAACATATTAAAACATTATTACTCTATGGAAGATTTGTTTCTAGTTTTAAAGGGGATGTGTGATGTGAGCAATTGAACAGTGTTTAGGGCTCTTTTCCACTAGCTGCGATCTGCTTAAAAAAGTGGATTGCAGCCTTTTGCCGATCGTTAGAGCACTGCTCATTTTCCACTACCGCGCTTCATTTTTTCATGAATTTCAATTGCGGGTCGGTAAGATTTTTGCTGCAATTGCGTTCCATTCCCAACAGCTATACGCCACTATCACAGCGAGTGGGAAAAGGATCCTGTGCGATCGCAAACGCAATGCGCTTCCACGTGCTAGTGGGAAAAGGCCCTTAAAGTTGGAGGAGAGACGGAGGATCCCGGGTGGGCAACATGCTGTTTTGCTGCACTAGTGGTAGTCAGCAATACTGTCTGGTGAGAGCAATTTGTTTAAGGCGCACTGGAGTGACGGTACTGTGCATGATTGGCATGTGGCGGGAGTGCACTATATCACACGGATGACGGAAAATAGTGATAGTCATTATCAATATATACTATCCCGCTATGTGATTTATCCTGTTATTTATACATGTGTAATTCGTGCTGAGTGAAGATGGAAGGTCGTTGTAGCCTGATATAGGCATGAAGCTATAACTGCTGGTCTGTAATTGGGTCGGCTACTACCATTAAGGATGGTAGAGTGTTAAAGAGGAACTTCAGTGAAAATAATGTAATAAAAAAGTGCTTCATTTTTACAATAATTATATATAAATGATTTAGTCAGTGTTTGACCATTGTAAAAGCTTTCCTCTACCTGATTTACATCGTGAGATTTATCACATGGTGACATTTTTACTGCTGGCAGGTGATGTCACTGGAAGGAGATGCTGCTTGCTTTTTTGGCTGTTGGAAACAGCTGTTATTTCCCACAATGCAACAGGGCTCCCACAGTGTGATGTCAGAACCATGGTCCTGACATCTGACTGTGGGAGGAGTTTCACCACAATATCAGCCATGTATTGCCCCCAGATGATCAGTTTGTGAGAAGGAAAAGATTTCTCATGGTAAAGGGGGTTTCAGCTACTGATTGGGATGAAATTCAATTCTTGGTTACGGTTTCTCATTAAAAAGAATCCCAAGGGAACCACGGAACTCAGAACTATATAAAACTGTATTTATGTTTTGTGTTTTCAATATTTTTGGAGTGATTTATGGACATATAGCTCCTGAGCCCTGTACAGGATGTTTAACTTAATCTAAGAGAAGTCAATGCCCTCTAATGTATAGCGCACCAGCTGATGCTTAATGAGAAATCATAATTTATATATGCATTTTTATGTTTGTTTATTTTAAGGTAGTGTTTTTTTTAATTATTGCTTGCTAAAAGGGGAGTGCCCATACCTTTATTATTTTATAGATGTACTAATTTGACTGGCCATCTGTGTCAGAATGTCTCCAATCCTGAAATGTTGCTAACATGGTCAGAATTACTCATGGCCATATTATCATGAAATCTCAATCCATGAGGATCAAAAAATGATGTCCTTCCCACAAAAAAAAAAGACAAAACAGGTGTTAACCAGTTTTGCAGTGCTGGGCCGAAATTACGCATTAGCGTAATTACGCATCGTAATTCACTACAAATGCACCGTAAGCGTTACGTGTAAGGTTACGGTATTACGCGTAATTAATTACGCGTAGACCGTGGGTTACGTTTTACGCGTAACAAATTACGCGTAAGACAGTAAACTCCCATTGAAATTACACAGTCTGCCGTAATTGCGTAATATTACGCTCCTGTATAATATAAAAAAGCCGCCGACTTTAAGGGTTAATAGCAAAGCCCCCTTAAGTGCTAAGAGCCTCAAATTTGGAGAATATATTAAGGAGATCAGAAGGAATAAGAGGAAAAAATTTTTTTTCAAAAAGACCTTATAGTTTTTGAGAAAATCGATGTTAAAGTTTCAAAGGAAAAATTGATACATTTAAAAACCCGCCGACTTTAACGGTTAATAGCAAAGCCTGCTTAAAATTTAGAAACACCAAATTCACAGGGTATATTAAGGGGATCAGTGGGAATAAGAGGAAAATTTTTTTTTTCAAAAAGACCTTATAGTTTTTGAGAAAATCGATTTTTAAGTTTCAAGGGCAAAAATGTCTTTTAAATGCGGAAAATGTCAGTTTTTTTTGCACAGGTAACAATAGTGTTTTATTTTCATAGATTCCCCCAAGTGGGAAGAGTTTTACTTACTTCGTTCTGAGTGTGGGAAATATAAAAAAAAAAACGACGTGGGGTCCCCCCTCCCAGACCTCTTTAACCCCTTGTCCCCCATGCAGACTGGGATAGCCAGAATGCGGAGCACCGGCCGCGTGGGGCTCCGCACCCTGACTATACCAGCCCGCATGGTCCATGGATTGGGGGGTCTCGGAAGGGGAGGGGCAGCCAAGCTTTCCCCTCCCCCTCCGAGCCCTTGTCCAATCCAAGGACAAGGGGCTCTTCTCCACCTCCGATGGGCAGTGGAGGTGGAGGCCGCGATTTCCTGGGGGGGAGGTTCATGGTGGCATCTGGGATTCCCCTTTAAAAAGGGGTCCCCCAGATGCCCACCCCCCCTCCCAGGAGAAATGAGTATAGAGGTACTTGTACCCCTTACCCATTTCCTTTAAGAGTTAAAAGTAAATAAACACACAGACACTTTGAAAAAGTATTTTAATTGAACAAAAAACATAACCACGAAAAAAGTCCTTTAATATTCTTAATTAACCATTAATACTTACCTGTCCCTTTAAAAGCCAGTTCCCACACAATATCCTCGGAAATATACTAATCAGTTACAATGTAACAAAGTTATTACAATGTAACAACTTTGTTACTTTGTAACACCACCGCACCCGACGTCACTCGCCGCCACCGCCGCACCCGCACGCACCCGACAGAGCTCTGAGCTATATAGCTCAGAGCTCTCTAAGCATCTTTGTATTTGGGCTCCAAGGAGCCCCATTGGTCCTTAGCAGACCAATGGGGTTCCTTTAAATCAGAAGGAACCCCATTGGTCTGCTAAGGACCAATGGGGCTCCTTGGAGCCCAAATACAAAGATGCTAAGAGAGCTCTGAGCTATATAGCTCAGAACTCTGTCGGGTTCGTGCGAGACGCTAAGTCCCCGCCGCCTCCCGCTGTCCACCCCGCCTCTCCCACATGTCACCCACATGTCACCCACATGTGGGTGACATGTGGGTGACAGATGTGGGCGGGGCTGACAGCGGGAGGCGGCGGGGACTTAGCGTCCCGCACGGACCCGACAGAGCTCTGAGCTATATAGCTCAGAGCTCTCTTAGCATCTTTGTATTTGGGCTCCAAGGAGCCCCATTGGTCCTTAGCAGACCAATGGGGTTCCTTCTGATTTAAAGGAACCCCATTGGTCTGCTAAGGACCAATGGGGCTCCTTAGAGCCCAAATACAAAGATGCTAAGAGAGCTCTGAGCTATATAGCTCAGAGCTCTGTCGGGTGCGTGCGGGTGCGGCGGTGGCGGCGAGTGACGTCGGGTGCGGTGGTGTTACAAAGTAACAAAGTTGTTACATTGTAATAACTTTGTTACATTGTAACTGATTAGTATATTTCCGAGGATATTGCGTGGGAACTGGCTTTTAAAGGGACAGGTAAGTATTAATGGTTAATTAAGAATATTAAAGGACTTTTTTCGTGGTTATGTTTTTTGTTCAATTAAAATACTTTTTCAAAGTGTCTGTGTGTTTATTTACTTTTAACTCTTAAAGGAAATGGGTAAGGGGTACAAGTACCTCTATACTCATTTCTCCTGGGAGGGGGGGTGGGCATCTGGGGGACCCCTTTTTAAAGGGGACTCCCAGATGCCACCATGAACCTCCCCCCCAGGAAATCGCGGCCTCCACCTCCACCGCCCATCGGAGGTGGAGAAGAGCCCCTTGTCCTTGGATTGGACAAGGGCTCGGAGGGGGAGGGGAAAGCTTGGCTGCCCCTCCCCTTCCGAGACCCCCCAATCCATGGACCATGCGGGCTGGTATAGTCAGGGTGCGGAGCCCCACGCGGCCGGTGCTCCGCATTCTGGCTATCCCAGTCTGCATGGGGGACAAGGGGTTAAAGAGGTCTGGGAGGGGGGACCCCACGTCGTTTTTTTTTAATATTTCCCACACTCAGAACGAAGTAAGTAAAACTCTTCCCACTTGGGGGAATCTATGAAAATAAAACACTATTGTTACCTGTGCAAAAAAAACTGACATTTTCCGCATTTAAAAGACATTTTTGCCCTTGAAACTTAAAAATCGATTTTCTCAAAAACTATAAGGTCTTTTTGAAAAAAAAATGTTTCCTCTTATTCCCACTGATCCCCTTAATATACCCTGTGAATTTGGTGTTTCTAAATTTTAAGCAGGCTTTGCTATTAACCGTTAAAGTCGGCGGGTTTTTAAATGTATCTATTTTTCCTTTGAAACTTTAACATCGATTTTCTCAAAAACTATAAGGTCTTTTTGAGAAAAAAATTTTTCCTCTTATTCCTTCTGATCTCCTTAATATATTCTCCAAATTTGAGGCTCTTAGCACTTAAGGGGGCTTTGCTATTAACCCTTAAAGTCGGCGGCTACCTAACATTGATCCATGCGTCAACTTTTCCGCTTGGCAGCATGACCTTACGCATTAATTGCAAGTATGAATTTACGCGTAAGCCTATAACGTAACAACCGGAATTACGGTATTCTTACGCGTAATTGCGTAAGGGCAATGCGTAATTACAGACAAGTACCGCAATTGAATGTCTATGCCGTAAGCGTAATTTCGTAATGCGTAATAGCGTAAAATTACGCGTAATGATCCGTAAGCGTAGCTTTTTCCATTACGACCAGCACTGCAGTTTTGAGCAAACTGGACATATATATACGTCAAGTTTGCTTCTTGATGCAGCAAAGAGGATCTACAGGCTCCCGCCGCTCGTTTGTGGTGGGACTTACTCGGCATTGATTGGTGAATGGAAACATGTGTTCCCTGTGCCAATCAAAGTGCTTGTGAATAAATGAGCATGGCTTCAATTAGAATCCATGTTCATTCATTAAAATAAAAGTAAAAATCATAGTAAAACAGTACACACTTCCTGTGAACTGAAGGATAAAGCGCCATCTGGTGGACAAAAAAATACATTACAAAAAACATCCCCAATAGTTTTTAACGCTTCTGCCCCCTTTCCCTCCCACATAGTTACCAAACTAAGACATTTATAAAGAAACAAAAAAGGCAAAGTGACAACATAAAAAAAAAACCATAACATAAATATAGACGTATCTAATTTAAAAAACAAGATATATATATCAATTAGGTGTGATTAGCAGTGATAAAGTATGGGCAAATGAATGGGAGGAACCCTAAAATGTAAAAATGGCTCTTGGTGGAAAGGGTAAATATAAATAAAAATAACGTAAACTTGAAAAAAACAGCACAAAAAAACCAAAAACAAAATAGATATTAGCCCCACCTCTATCACTTACACAGCCTTTACCTTATGGTACAGGCAGAAAGTAATTCTCATTGTAACATCTTCCCATGTATCTTCACACATTAATAGAATCTAGTCTGTATAATACGTTTTTTGTATAGCTGCCAATTCCGTCCTCCTAGTTAACAAAACTTCTGATGTGTGTGCTTTTTGCCTTTTCTCCTCTGAATTCTTTTCAGCAGCAGATAACAATCATTCCTGTACATGTTTCTCAAATCTATGATTAGTGCATTTAGCAGCCACTGTGGACTGCAGGGAGATGAGTATCAGAATGTTTACAGCTGCTCTTGCTAATGAGACCATTGATGAAGTGTATGTGCCATGAAAAACAATGGCCTCCCCTCATTAAATTATCCCTGCTAGCATAGCATTCCTTCCCATAGTAAACGTACAATATTCATCTTTTTTCTGTTTATAATTTATTATTTTGATAAAATATATGTACAATCCTTGCCATAATACTGTACATTTTAGATAAATGTCATAATGTGTTTTGTGTGACCACTCCTCTATAGGTCATTACAGCCAACTAGGCCTGCACAAATGGAAAAAACTAAAACATTCATGGTGTGATTGATCTAGGGCTCAATTCACTAAAGCCTCATACACACGCTCAACAAAAGGTTTTTAAATACACAATTATCAAACCGCTTTTGTTGTTGAAACAAACCAAAAAAGTTGTTTTCTATTGTTCAAACAACTGATAAGATGCAGCTCAAGTCAATCCAATGCATCTGAGTTGAGTTGTTTTATTCATTGTGGTAATGTACAGAACCAAAATTGAAAAAAGTTGTCTGTGTCCAAATATTTTAGGCCATGGGTTTTAGAATGAGTGGCTTGGCTCTCACACCAGGAAATGCAGTCGATCTCCTTGGACTCACTGGCCTCAATTCACTAAGCTTTATCGAACACTTTATCTCATGAGTAAAATCTAATTTTGAATTCACTAAGGTGCTATAGATTTATCTAATGTTTTATCGATACAATGTTCAATAAATTTATAACACCTTAGTGAATTCAAAATTAGATTTTACTCATAAGGTAAATTATCAAACATCCGATCAGGGCAGTTTCTAGGCTAAAATGCACCCAGGGCGAGGGTTAAAATTGCGCCCCCCCCCCCCCTCCCGCGAAGCCAGGTCTAGTTGCACTCAGTACAGGATCTTCTCAAAAAATAGCATACTGTGATAAAGTTCATTATTTTCTGTAATGTACTGATAAACATTAGACTTTCATATATTTTAGATTCAAATACACACAATGGAAGTAGTTCAAGCCTTTTATTGTTTTAATATTGATGATTTTGGCATACAGCTCATGAAAACCAAAAATTCCTATCTCAAAAAATTAGCATATTTCATCCGACCAATAAAAGAAAAGTGCTTTTAAAACAAAAAAAGTCAACCTTCAAATAATTATGTTCAGTTATGCACTCAATACTTGGTCGGGAATCCTTTTGCAGAAATGACTCCTTCAATGCGGCGTGGCATGGAGGCAATCAGCCTGTGGCACTGCTCAGGTGTTATGGAGGCCCAGGATGCTTCGATAGCGGCCTTAAGCTTATCCAGAGTGTTGGGTCTTGCCTCTCTCAACTTTCTCTTCACAATATCCCACAGATTCTCTATGGGGTTCAGGTCAGGAGAGTTGGCAGGCCAATTGAGCACAGTAATACCATGGTCAGTAAACCATTTACCAGTGGTTTTGGCACTGTGAGCAGGTGCCAGGTCATGCTGAAAAATGAAATCTTCATCTCCATAAAGCTTTTCAGCAGATGGAAGCATGAAGTTCTCCAAAATCTCCTGATAGATAAATCTCCTTGATAAAACACAGTGAACCAACACCAGCAGCTGACATGGCATCCCATACCATCACTGACTGTGGGTACTTGACACTGGACTTCAGGTATTTTGGCATTTCCCTCTCCCCAGTCTTCCTCCAGACTCTGGCACCTTGATTTCTGAATGACATGTAAAAGTTGCTTTCATCCGAAAAAAGTACTTTGGACCACTGAGCAACAGTCCAGTGCTGCTTCTCTGTAGCCCAGGTCATGCGCTTCTGCCGCTGTTTCTGGTTCAAAAGTGGGTTCATGCTTCCATCTGCTGAAAAGCTTTATGGAGATTAAGATTTCATCTTTCAGCACGACCTGGCACCTGCTCACAGTGCCAAAACCACTAGTAAATGGTTTACTGACCATGGTATTACTGTGCTCAATTGGCCTGCCAACTCTCCTGACCTGAACCCCATAGAGAATCTGTGGGATATTGTGAAGAGAAGGTTGAGAGATGCAAGACCCAACACTCTGGATGAGCTTAAGGCCGCTATCGAAGCATCCTGGGCCTCCATAACACCTGAGCAGTGCCACAGGCTGATTGCCTCCATGCCACACCGCATTGAAGCAGTCATTTCTGCAAAAGGATTCCCGACCAAGTATTGAGTGCATAACTGAACATAATTATTTGAAGGTTGACTTTTTTTTTGTTTTAAAAACACTTTCTTTTATTGGTCGGATGAAATATGCTAATTTTGTGAGATAGGAAATTTGGGTTTTCATGAGCTGTATGCCACAATCACCAATATTAAAACAATAAAAGGCTTGAAGTACTTCAGTTGTGTGTATTTGAATCTAAAATATATGAAAGTCTAATGTTTATCAGTACATTACAGAAAATAATGAACTTTATCACAATATGCTAATTTTTTGAGAAGATCCTGTATAGGTAGCCAGCTATAGGTCCCCCCAGTATAGGTAGCTAGGCATAGTATAGGTAGCCAGGCATAGGTGCCCCAGTATAGGTTAGCCAGGTAGGTGCCTCCAGTATAGGTAGCCGGTATAGTTGCCCCCAGTATAGGTAGATAGGCAGGTGCCCCCGGTATAGGTTAGATAGGTAGGTGCCCCCGGTATAGGTTAGATAGGTAGGTGCCCCTAATATAGGGAGTCAGAATAGTTGCCCCCATCCTAGGTTAGATAGGTAGGTGCCCCCAGTATAGGTTAGTTAGGTAGGTGCCTCTAATATAGGTAACCAGTATAGTTGCCACCAGTATAAACTAGGTAGGTAGGTGCCCCCAATACAGGTTAGATAGGTAGGGGCCCTCCAGTATAGGTTAGATTAGGTAGGTGCCCCCCCAGTGTGATTAGATTAGGTAGGTGCCCCCCAGTAAAGGTTAGATTAGGTAGGTGCCCCCCAGTATAGGTTAGATTAGGTAGGTGCCCCCCAGTATAGGTTAGATAGGTAGCTTCCCCCAGTATAGGTTAGATTAGGTAGGTGTCCCTCAGTATAGGTTAGATTAGGTAGGTTAGATTAGGTAGGTGCCCCCCAGTGTAGGTTAGATAGGTAGCTTCCCCCAGTATAGGTTAGATTAGGTAGGTGCCCCCCCCCCCCAGTATAGGTTAGATTAGGTAGGTGCCCCCCAGTGTGGCTAGATTAGGTAGGCGCCCCCCAGTATAGGTTAAAATAGGTGGGTGCCCCCCAGTATAGGTTAGATTAGGTGGGTGCCCCCCAGTATAGGTTAGATAGGTAGCTGCCCCCCAGTATAGGTTAGATTAGGTAGGTGCCCCCAGTATAGGTTAGATTAGGTAGGTGCCCCCAGTATAGGTTAGATTAGGTAGGTGCCCCCCAGTATAGGTTAGATTAGGTAGGTGCCCCCCAGTGTGGTTAGATTAGGTAGGTGCCCCCCAGTATAGGTTAGATTAGGTAGGTGCCCCCTAGTATAGGTTAGATTAGGTAGGTGCCCCCCAGTATAGGTTAGATTAGGTAGGTGCCCCCCAGTATAGGTTAGATTAGGTAGGTGCCCCCCAGTATAGGTTAGATTAGGTAGGTGCCGCCCAGTATAGGTTAGATTAGGTAGGTGCCCCCCAGTATAGGTTAGATAGGAAGCTGCCCCCCCCCATAATGGAGGGGGGAGCCGCAGCCGCGGGGAGGGCAACCCGACCTCTCCCTCCCTCTCCTCTCCGGGCGCCCTCCGTGCTCCCCCCTCCGAGTCTGACTGCACAGGAAGCAATGCTGTGTACTAAACAGGAAGCAGCATGTGTATGAGCGGCTATGAGACCGGCGGCGATTGGAACCAGGGAGGGAGGTGAGTTGCGCTAATGCACTCTGTACACAGCATTGCTTCCTGTGCAGTCAGACTCGGAGGGGGGAGCACGGAGGGCGCCCGGAGAGGAGAGGGAGGGAGAGATCGGGCTGCCCTACCCGCGGCTGCGGCTCCCCCCTCCGTTACTGCGCCCACAGTCCTTCGGCGCCCGCACGGGCCGCACGGCCCAAGAAACGGGCCTGCATCCGATAAAGTGTTTGATAAAGCTTAGTGAATTGAGGCCATTGTGGCTCAGTGAGGCTTCTTGAGTGAGGGTAGCCAGTACTGCTGAGGTAGGAAGGTTTTATAGTAATTCTAGATAATGAGTCTAATGGCCCATACTCACGGGCTACAATTGTAGCCCGTGAGTATGAGGCGCAACACGGGCGCGCACCCCGAACCGTCGCTCGTCGCTGCTGTCGCCAGGCGATTGGCGCAGTCAATCGCCTGCCGACAGTTGCCGCCGCAACTCCGCTGCAACTGTCGCTAGTCCGCGTGGGTATGTGGACTAGCGACAGCAACAAGCAGGGAATACCTTGAGCTTCCGGCGGGGGGAGGAACAACAGCGACAGCTTCCGCCACATCAGTTGCCAGGTCCCTCCGCCGTGTGTATGCGGAGGGACCTGGCGACGAGCCGTCGCCGGCCTGTCGCGCACACGCTCCCGTGTGCTAGCGACAGGCCACAAATGTAGCCCGTGAGTATGGGCCAAAAGGCTCACAATAAAGTCACTTTAAAATGTGTGATTACGCTGCCATAGGCACAATAAGCTTGAGGTAATGTACGCAAATGCTGAATGTGTTTTTCCAGGCATTGAAGAAAACATCTATGTAAATGAGGTTAAAGCAGAGACTCAGAGGTGTGTGTAGCAGAGAAGCATGTATCTGTCACAGGCGACACGTGATGCTGCCAGCTGCTCACAGAGGATTTCAGTTCTGCAGTTCAGGTTCACTTTAAACCATGAGGGTGTACTGGATTTCTACTCTGTAAGAAGAAATTCTGCCTCATGCTTTCTGATCCCTGTTATCCCATCATTTAAAGATGCCAACAGAGACAGGCTGGTGCCAGCTAGTGTTGGGCGAACATCTAGATGTTCGGGTTCGGGCCGAACAGGCCGAACATGGCCGCGATGTTCGGGTGTTCGACCCGAACTCCGAACATAATGGAAGTCAATGGGGACCCGAACTTTTGTGGTTTGTAAAGCCTCCTTACATGCTACATACCCCAAATTTACAGGGTATGTGCACCTTGGGAGTGGGTACAAGAGGAAAAAAAATTTAGCAAAAAGAGCTTATAGTTTTTGAGAAAATCGATTTTAAAGTTTCAAAGGGAAAACTGTCTTTTAAATGCGGGAAATGTCTGTTTTCTTTGCACAGGTAACATGCTTTTTGTCGGCATGCAGTCATAAATGTAATACATATAAGAGGTTCCAGGAAAAGGGACCGGTAATGCTAACCCAGCAGCAGCACACGTGATGGAACAGGAGGAGGGTGGCGCAGGAGGAGAAGGCCACGCTTTGTGAGACACAACAACCCAGGCCTTGCATGAGGACAAAAAGCGTGCGGATAGCATGCTTTGTACCGCCATGTAGTCATAAATGTAATAAAGATAAGAGGTTCCATAAACAGGGACCGGCAACGGTAACCCAGCAGCAGCAGCAGCAGCAGCAGCACACGTGATGGAACAGGAGGAGGCGCAGGAGGAGAAGGCCACGCTTTGTGAGACACAACAACCCAGGCCTTGCATGAGGACAAAAAGCGTGCGGATAGCATGCTTTGTACCGCCATGTAGTCATAAATGTAATAAAGATAAGAGGTTCCATAAACAGGGACCGGCAACGGTAACCCAGCAGCAGCAGCAGCAGCAGCAGCACACGTGATGGAACAGGAGGAGGCGCAGGAGGAGAAGGCCACGCTTTGTGAGACACAACAACCCAGGCCTTGCATGAGGACAAAAAGCGTGCGGATATAGCAGCAATGCTTTTTGCCGCCATGCAGTCATAAATGTAATACAGATGAGAGGTTCAATAAACAGGGACCGGAAACGCTAAACCATCCCAGATGTTCATCGGTCATGTTACTTGGTTGGGGTCCAGGAGTGTTGCGTAGTCGTTTCCAATCCAGGATTGATTCATTTTAATTTGAGTCAGACGGTCTGCATTTTCTGTGGAGAGGCGGATACGCCGATCTGTGATGATGCCTCCGGCAGCACTGAAACAGCGTTCCGACATAACGCTGGCTGCCGGGCAAGCCAGCACCTCTATTGCGTACATTGCCAGTTCGTGCCAGGTGTCTAGCTTCATGCCCGGTTTCAGGTCCAGCGGTGCCAGCCACAAATCCGTCTGTTCCTTTATTCCCCTCCAAATTTCCTCCCCTGTGTGCTGCTTATCCCCAAGGCAGATCAGCTTCAGCAACGCTTGCTGACGCATGCCAACAGCTGTGCTGCACTGCTTCCACGATCCTACTGCTGCTGGTGCTGGGTTAGCATTTCCGGATGAGGTACAGCTTTGAGATGCGTTGGAGGAGAAGGAGTCAGAGAGGTAGGTGCTGCTGTTGTTATCCAGCTGTTTGCGGCGTGGGCAACACCCGCGCCGTAGCAGGTGAGGAATCGCTGCCAGGCTCCACAAGGTTCACCCAGTGCGCGGTAAGGGAGATGTATCGACCCTGGCCGAACGCACTCGTCCAGGTGTCAGTGGTGAGGTGAACCTTGCAGGCAACGGCATTCTTCAAGCTTCGGGTTATTTAGCTGACCACGTGCTCATGCAACTCAGGCACTGCAGAGCGCGCAAAGTGGTAGCGGCTGGGAACCACGTAACGTGGGATGGCCACTGACATCATGCCCTTGAAGCTGTTTGTCTCCACCACTCGATATGGCAGCATTTCGCAGGCCAGAAGCTTGGCTATGCTGGCTGGCTGTTACTGCCACGGCCCGGGGGTCATTTGCTGGCAATTTCCTCTTGTGCTCAAACATCTCAGAGACAGACAACTCAACCGTAGCGCTGCACACCGAAGGGCTGTTGGTTGTTGTGTTTGATGAACACTGGGAGACCTCAAGAGCACTAGTCCGGAAAGTGACAGTGTCAGCATCGTCTGATGTTTGTGAATGTTGTGAACCACGCAATGGCTGGGCTACTGCTGCTGCTGAGGCGGGTCTGGTGGTGAGTCTGGTGAACCCAAGGGAGGCAGTGTTGCTGGTGGTACCCTGTCCTGCCGCGTTTGCCCACAGAGTGGGATGTTTGGATAGAATGTGGCGGCTCATGCTGGTGGTGGAGAGGTTGTTAATACTTTTCCCCCTGCTCAGGCGGGTCTTGCACACCTTGCAAATCGCCATGGTAACATCCTCAGTGCAGTCTTCAAAGAAAGCCCAGACTTTAACTGGCTGAGGACTCGGACCTCGTGCGTGATGTGCTGGTGCTGCTTAACCCACTGCTGGACGCTTGAGAGGTCATCCAAGTAATTATCTGGTCCTGTTCTTTTGGATCTGTGAGGGTTGTTGTCCTGGACAACATGGGCAGTATTGAGTGGGTTTTCTTGGGTGCTCCCCTGTGGCCTGTACGTGAACCGTCAGGGGAAACACCTCTTCCCTTGCCCCTCCCTCTTTCACCGGATTTCTTCCTCATTTCACTTATCCTTAAAGTACACGCTGACTGGCAGCAGTACAGTGGCAGTACAGAAATGCTATACAGTGGTGGGTGAGCGGTGTACCACTATTGTCAGCAGTGACACAGAGCACAATGCTATACAGTGGCGGGTGAGCGGTGTACTACTGTTCCCAGCAGACACAGAGTGGAAGTAAACACAATGCTATATAGTGTGGCTGAGCCGTGTACACAGAGTGGCATTAAACACAATGCTATATAGTCTGCTATATAGTCACCCCGAACAGGGTGATGTTCTGCAGAACCCAAACAGTGGCAAACACTGTTCGCCCAACACTACTGGGAGGGAACGCAGATTTTAGTACCTAAACACACGATACAACATGTTTTCCGGGGTCGGACTCTGAGGCACATACAGATGGTCCCGATCATCATCCTCATCATACAACTCTTCTCCTGAGTCTGACCCACCCACCACCTCTGCCACCCCAACATCCCCAGACACAGACCCCTCATCGTCCTCAACATTAACTTGGGATGCTGGCCTGAGCCAGACCTCCTCCTCCACATCAGGCCCCATCATCTCCTCAATGGCAGCCCTCATTAATCGCTCTGGCGACGGACTGATGGACACAACGTTCTCCTCCGGGGAGGGCTGCTGCTGACCACTGGCTGCTGGGGTGGATGTTATAGCTTGCGTGGGGCGTTGGCTGTTGCTGTTGTTGGGAGTGCTGCTCACAGCGGAGGTCTCTGGGGAACTCATGTTGAGCTCATATAGTGGTTGACGGTGAGTGGAGTATTACTGATCCCAGCAATATACACACTGACTGGCAGAGTACGCAATGCTATATAGTGTGGCTGAGCGGTGTACACAGAGTGGCAGTAAACACAATGCTATATAGTCTGGCTGAGCGAGCGGTGTACTACTGTTCCCAGCAGAATCAGAGTGGCAGTAAACAATGGTATATAGTCTGGCTGAGCGGTGTACACAGAGTGTCAGTAAACAATGGTATATAGTCTGGCTGAGCGGTGTACACAGAGTGGCAGTAAACACAATGCTATATAGTCTGGCTGAGCGAGCGGTGTACTACTGTTCCCAGCAGAATCAGAGTGGCAGTAAACAATGGTATATAGTCTGGCTGAGCGGTGTACACAGAGTGTCAGTAAACAATGGTATATAGTCTGGCTGAGCGGTGTACACAGAGTGTCAGTAAACAATGGTATATAGTCTGGCTGAGCGGTGTACACAGAGTGGCAGTAAACACAATGCTATATACTCTGGCTGAGCGAGCGGTGTACTACTGTTCCCAGCAGACACAGAACAGTAAACAGAATGCTATATAGTGTGGCTGAGCGAGCGGTGTACCACTATTCCCAGCAGACACAGAACAGTAAACAGAATGCTATATAGTGTGGCTGAGCGAGCGGTGTACCACTATTCCCAGCAGACACAGAACAGTAAACAGAATGCTATATAGTGTGGCTGAGCGAGCGGTGTACCACTATTCCAAACAGACACAGAACAGTGAACAGAATGCTATATAGTGTGGCTGAGCGAGCGGTGTACCACTATTCCCAGCAGACACAGAGTGGCAGTAAACAGAATGCTATATAGTGTGGCTGAGCGAGGTACACAGAGTGGCAGTAAACAGAATGCTATATAGTGTGGCTGAGCAAGCGGTGTACTACTATTCCCAGCAGACACAGAGTGGCAGTAAACAGAATGCTATATAGTGTGGCTGAGCGAGGTACACAGAGTGGCAGTAAACAGAATGCTATATAGTGTGGCTGAGCAAGCGGTGTACTACTGTTCCCAGCAGTGACACAATGACAGGGGGGACCCTGGCTAGCGTGGCTGGAGCGCGAACTACCCTGCCTGCCTACCCAAAGCTAAACCCACAGACAAATGGCGGAGATATGACGTGGTTCGGGTATTTATTTACCCGAACCACGTGACCGTTCGGCCAATCAGAGCGCGTTCGGGTCCGAACCACGTGACCCGTTCGGCCAATCACAGCGCTAGCCGAACGTTCGGGGAACGTTCGGTCATGCGCTCTTAGTTCGGCCATGTGGCCGAACGGTTTGGCCGAGCACCGTCAGGTGTTCGGCCGAACTCGAACATCACCCGAACAGGGTGATGTTCTGCAGAACCCGAACAGTGGCGAACACTGTTCGCCCAACACTAGTGCCAGCTCTGGAAAATGAACCTGGCAGTTGAAGAGTCTGCTATGCCCATGATACTCTTTCTATCCTTTAATATAAATGCCTAGAGATGACAGATAATAAGGAAAACAAACTGACAGCTGGCGTCTGTAGAGAATTCTGAAGGTAATGTAAGCAATCAGAAAGCAATAATAATCAGTTTAATGAAAGAAGTTAAAGATTTCAATTTAATTTACCAAAATAAAAAATACAAGTGAAGTGGATTTGATGAGAAGAGGTCTAGCCAAGAAGACAGGTGGAAAACAAAGTACATACCAGAAATATTGCATAGAATTGTTTGTTAAACTCTGAAGGAAAGTATTCTGCCAGATTCAAAAGGTTTTTCATGACAAAATTCTAAGGAAAGTTCTGGTAGTAATAGGATTGTGATACACTAGTCTTGTTCCTATAGATGTAATACACCACTTCATGACAGGATTTGTCTTAAAGGGGAACTGAAGTAAGAGGTATACGGAGGCTGCCATATTTATTTCCTTTTAATGAATACCAGTTGCCTGGCAGCCCTGCTGGTCTATTTCTCTGCAGTAGTATCTGAATAACTTGTCTTGTCTTGTCAGATCTGACTTTAACCACTTGATGACCCACCCTTTACCCCCCCTTAAAGGAAAACTTAAGTCAAAAAAAAAAAATGACATTTACTCACCTGGGGCATCCCTCAGCACCCCGAAGCTGGATGGTGCCCTCGCAGCCCCGCTCCGATCGTCCTGTCCCCGCCGGCGGCTACTTCCGGTTCGGCGACAGCCGCCGACAGGCTGGGAACGCGGCTGTTTTTCCGCGTTCCCAGCCGCTGCTATCACCCTCTATGCTGCTATAGCGTATATATATACGCTATATATATACGCTATAGCAGCATAGAGGGTGATAGCAGCGGCTGGGAACGCGGAAAAACAGCCGCGTTCCCAGCCTGTCGGCGGCTGTCGCCGAACCGGAAGTAGCCGCCGGCGGGGACAGGACGATCGGAGCGGGGCTGCGAGGGCACCATCCAGCTTCGGGGTGCTGAGGGATGCCCCAGGTGAGTAAATGTCATTTTTTTTTTTGACTTAAGTTTTCCTTTAACCACCCTGGCGTTCTGATTAAATCGCCAGGGTGGCTGCGGGAGGGTTTTTTTTAAATAAAAAAAAAACTATTTCATGCAGCCAACTGAAAGTTGGCTGCATGAAAGCCCACTAGAGGGCGCTCCGGAGGCGATCTTCCGATCGCCTCCGGCGCCCAGAATAAACAAGGAAGGCCGCAATGAGCGGCCTTCCTTGTTTTGCTTATATCGTCGCCATAGCGACGAGCGGAGTGACGTCATCGACGTCAGCCGACGTCCTGACGTCAGCCGCCTCCGATCCAGCCCTTAGCGCTGGCCGGAACTTTTTGTTCCGGCTACGCTGGGCTCAGGCGGCTGGGGGGACCCTCTTTCGCCGCTGCTCGCGGCGAATCGCCGCAGAGCGGCGGCGATCAGGCAGCACACGCGGCTGGCAAAGTGCCGGCTGCGTGTGCTGCTTTTTATTTCATTAAAATCGGCCCAGCAGGGCCTGAGCGGCAGTGCTGCTCGGATACCCCTTTTCAAAATCCGGATCCGATTCGGATCCAGATACCCCGCTATCCGATCCGGGTCGGATATCCGAATTCAAAATTTTCCGATCCGAATCCGATTCGGATATCCGACCCTAGTATCCGATCGGATTCGGATATCCGTGTTTAATCCCGGAAGTGGCCTTTAAATTGCTTTAAAAAGGTTTTTTAGGGTATATGAGGCATGTAGCATCATAATTTTGAAAATGGAAACACTGATGATGTGGGGAGTGGACTTAAAATCCCCCCCCCCTAAAAAAATGGCTGTCAATCAACATCAGAGTGGTATCAGGAAGCAGTCGTACTGACGCAGTTGGGGCCTCCCCACAACTCGGACAGCAGACACCTCCAAAAAAAATTACACAGCTATTGTGTTTAGATAGTTGACCATGGCACTGTTGTAGGTACCACGGCACAGTAAAAAATTAGGAGAGGTTCCAGGAAGCGGTCGGTCGTACTGCCGCAGTTGGGGCCCCACAACTCGGACAGCACAGACACCTCCAAAAAAATTACACAGCTATTGTGTTTACATAGTTGACCATGGCACTGTTGTAGGTACCACGGCACAGTAAAAAATTAGGAGAGGTTCCAGGAAGCGGTCGGTCGTACTGCCACAGTTGGGGCCCCACAACTCGGACAGCACAGACACCTCCAAAAAAATTACACAGCTATTGTGTTTACATATTTGACCATGGCACTGTTGTAGGTACCACGGCACAGTAAAAAATTAGGAGAGGTTCCAGGAAGCGGTCGTACTGACGCAGTTGGGGCCTCCCCACAACTCGCACAGCACAGACACCTCCAAAAAAATTACACAGCTATTGTGTTTACATAGTTGACCATGGCAGGTACCACGGCACAGTTCAAAAAATAAGAACCTGGCTTCATGAAGATGGAGTCAGGAGGTTGTGGTGGTAAAGGGTGGTTAAGCAGCAAGCAGGCATAGTGATAACCACTCAGCCACTTCATTTCCCCCTCTTGCCAACAACAGGGGCCAGGAACTCACCAATTGCCCAAGCCTCGTTCATCTTTAAAAAAGTCAGTCTGTCCACAGACTGGCCTGACAGACAAGAGCGCTTCTCAGTGACCACGCCACCGGCCGCACTGAAGCACCTTTCCGACATAACGCTGGAAGGCGGGCAGGACAGCACTTCCAGGGCGTATTGCGCCAGCTCGCCCCAGATATCCAGGTGCTTCACCCAGTACTCCAAGGGGTCCACAGGGGTGTCGGTGTCAAGCCCGCTATAGGACCCCATATAGTCGGCCACCATCCGGGTCAGGTGCTGGTTCTGGCTTTGAGAGCCGGATGCTGCTGCAGGCACCTCCTCTGTAGGCAGCGGTACTGGTGTGGCATAGAGCGCCTTTGTCAGAGACAGCAGGTTTGTTGGGCGCCTGCTGATGCTGGATGCAGGCACCTGCTGCTGTGCTGGCTGGACTGAGACAGCAGGGGGGATGGGAGTCCGGGGGAAGGCTTCCTCCAAGCGCCGAACCAGAATCCGCTGCAAGTCCCTGATTCGGCGCACAGGGTCTCCTCCTACAGGCAGGAACTGAGCCAGCTTCCCCTTCAGCCGTGGGTCCAGCATCAGGGTGATCCAGATGTCCTCCCGAGCACTCATCTCCTTCACCCTTGGGTCTTTGCGCAGGCACTGCAGCATGTGCACTGCCATGGGGAAGAGGGCTGCCATCTCTGCTGACCTATCATCTTCTGCACCGCTGACAGTGCTGTCGTCCTCCTCTGATTCCGGAGCCTCATCTTGCTCTCTCCACCCCCGCACTACTGCAGCTGCACTCCGCTGTGCCCCCTCCTCTTCAAGGTCAGGGACCTCCAACTCCTCCAAGTCCTCCTCCAACTCCTCCGAATCCTCCTCCTGCTGCACAGAGGTGGACTGTGAAGTGTGCTGCTGCTGCTCCTGCTGCTGGATCAAGGCTTCCTCTCCCACTTCCAGCAGAGCATCGAGGGCCTTGTCCAGCATGCACACAATGGTCAACCACTCACACAGCGACGCATGGTCCCGGCTGACCATGTTGGTGGCCTCCAGGAAGGGTGCCAGCACAAAGCACACCAGCTGCATTTTTCCCCACTCAGCAGGGCGGATGATGTCTGGGAGGTGGGTGGTGCCGGTCCCCAACAAGTTGGCATCCATGGTGGCTCTGGCCAGGTACAGGTTGACAGCCCGCCTCTGTTCAACCAGACGTTCCAACATCGCCAGGGTGGAATTCCAGCGTGTTGGAACGTCTATAATGAGGCGGTGCTGTGGGAGGTTCAGCTCCATCTGCACGGCTGTAAGGGTCGCTGTGGCACCACCCGAGCGGCGAAAATGACCCACCGTTTTCCTTGCCGCTCCCAAAAGAGTGTCCATCCCCTGGTAGGTGTGCAGGAATTTCTGCACCACTAGGTTCAGGACGTGGGCCAGACAGGGGATGTGGGTGAGGTTTCCCCGCTGGATGGCGGCAACCAAGTTTGCACCATTGTCGGCCACCACCTCTCCGACTCTGAGGCCTCTGGGGGTCAGCCAACTCCTCTCTTGCTCTCGGAGCTTGGCCAAGACGTGGTCTGCCGTCAGCTTGTTCTTGCCCACCGTGACCATCTGCAGCAGCGCTTGGCAGTGGTGGGCCTTCACGCTGCTGCTGAGGCGGGGTTGTTTGGCGGCGGATGGAACCGGATCAGAGCTGGAAGCTGCTGCACTTCCCCTGACCCTGCTGCGGGGTGGCACCACCCACCGTGGTGATGATGCTGCTGTCTCCTCTTCACCCCCTTCCACCAAACTGACCCAGTGCGCGGTGAAGGACAAATAGCGGCCTGTCCCGAACCGGCTGCTCCATGAGTCCATTGTCACATGGACGCGCGCACCAAGCGCATGATCCAGCCCACGCTCCACGTTGGCCTTTACAAAGCAGTGCAGTGCTGGGATGGCCTTGCGTGCGAAGTAGTGCCGGCTGGGGATTGGCCAATCCGGCGCTGCGCACTGCAGGAGCGCACGCATCCGGCTCCCCTCCTGCACAAACGAGTACGGGAGGAGCTGGGAGGACATGGCCCGTGTAAGCAAGCCGTTCAGCTGGCGTATGCGACGGCTGCCGGGAGGCTGAGCCCTGACCACAAAAGAGTCACTCAGCAGGGTCTGGTGGTGGGGGCGTTTTAGGCTTGCACGGGAAGCTGAGGAGGGAACAGAGGAGACCACTGAGGAGGACTGGCTGCCTGAACAGGCCTCAGTGTCAGCAGGAGTGGCAAAGCTGGTTATAGTGCTCTGACCTCTGCAAGGGCCAGCGCCAGCTTCCTTCAGCAGCTTGAATTCCTGATGCTCAGGTTTGTGCTTATTGCCCAGATGGTTGATGAAGCTGGAGGTGCCATAACTGGAGGGGTGAGACCCTCTGCTCAGCTTCACATGGCATAATTTGCACGTTACAAATTTGCTATCCAGTGAGGGCAGATGGAAAAACTGCCATATTGGGGATTGGAGTTTTCCCTTACGTGGCTCAGAACGGGATGCTGCTGTGGATTTTCTACCGGTGGTGGTTGGGGCCTGGGGTTGAGTGGTGCGGCTGGTGGTAGTCGTGCCACTGACAGATGGAGCAGCAGCCTGCGGGTCACGTATTCCATGCCCACTGCTGCTCCTGCCAATCCCTGCAATGCTCAACCTGCGTGCCATACACACTGACTCCTCCTCCTCAGAGTCAGAGCTGACATGCCCCTCCGGTCGCTGGTAGTCCGGGTCCTTCACCTCATCATCAAACTCCCCTTCGTAAAACTGCTGGGATGATGAGCCCGCCTCAAACTCCTCTTCTGCTGACACATCATGGACGGGCTCCCCCCCAACAATTACTGTCAGCATCTCAGACTCTTCTGTAAAGCCAATTTTGCTGAGAATATTTTCTCTAGGGCTAGGGCTGGTGGTGGTGGCCTCACTGTCACTGGCTTGCTCCTCGTCATGCGCCATCTGCTGCATCACAGACGCGGCGTCCTTCTCCTCCAATCTGCGCCGCTGACCCTGCTTGAAAATTGACGCAACACGCTGCTGCGTCTCTGCAGCGTGACTGCCAGTGGGTAGCGGCGGAATGACTGATGCGGCAGAACTGCTGCCAGAGGCCGCAATGTTGCTCACTCTCCTTCTGGCCTTGCCCCTCCCCCGTCTCACACTGCCAGTGCCAGACATAGTACAAGACTCACTGTCACTGATGAGTCGACGTCACAGATGATGTGTGTGGGGTACTTGGTGCACTTTTATTATTGGCGGCGGGCTTGGAAATGATCAGCAGATTGACAGACAGGAGTACAACAACTAAACACACTGACACTGCTCACTCAGCAGCAGCACAGCAGCAATAATCTGTAGTACTAGCACTGTCTGCAACTACACAATATAAAACCACAGTAGCAGTAGTAATAGCAGCCCAGCCAGCAGCAAGGAGCCTGGAGTGTGTGCACACAGACACAGCACACACAGACACAGGACCTAGTAGCAGGCACAGGCAGCAGCAAGGAGCCTGGAGTGTGTGCACACAGACACAGCACACACAAAGACACAGGACCTAGTAGCAGGCAC
The DNA here is from genome assembly GCF_040937935.1 of Hyperolius riggenbachi. Lineage (NCBI taxonomy): Eukaryota > Metazoa > Chordata > Amphibia > Anura > Hyperoliidae > Hyperolius > Hyperolius riggenbachi. The sequence continues at coordinate 250,749,333 of NC_090651.1, forward strand.
AGGCAGCTGCTGCAGCTGAAAGACTGACTGACAAGACTGACTGACACTAACAAATTACACAGACTAGCTAAGCTAACTACAACACAGTAAAACAGTAAAACCAGAAGGTGTTTTAGTGTTAAAACGCTGGGTTATCACTGGGATAATGTACTTGCTTCAGCCAAACACACTGGACAAACTATCTCAGTGGCAGTCACAAAGCAAGGACGAGATTCTTAACATGCCCCCCTCCTTATATACAGGAGGGACTGGCCAAGGTTCCCCTCTGTGATTGGGTGCTTGGGCTTAGGCTGGGAGCGCTCTGATTGGCTGAATGACGTCATGGACATCATGTCCATGGTTACAGTACCCGGATTCGGATATCCGATCGGTATCCGCGGATATCCGGGTTATGCGACCAACTATCCGCATAGAGCTATCCGGATTTCCGTCCAGCTATCCGGAATCCGGATCCGATCGGATAGGCCTAAAAAGTTCGGATATCCGAGTCTATTCGGATATCCGGTATCCTGATGAGCAGCACTGCTGAGCGGCAGCCGCTGGCGGTGTTGGACGAGCTGAGCTCGTCCAGACCGCTCAGCTGGTTAAGGACCAGCGCTGTTTTTAGTGATCTGTGCTGGGTGGGCTCTGCAGCCCCCAGCACAGATCAGGGTGCAGGCAGAGCGACCAGATCGCCCCACTTTTCCCCACCCCTATGGGGATGATGTGCAGCGGGGGTTTGATCGCTCCTGCCTGCCTGAGGTTTGCGGGGGGGGGGGGACTTTAAAGCCCCCCTCCGCAACGATATTCCCCCCTCCCTCTTCTACCTTTTCCCCCTGGTGATCCGGGTTGCACAGGACGCTATCCGTCCTGTGCAGCCAGTGACAGGCTGTCCCCTGTCACATGGCGGCGATCCCCGGCCGCTGATTGGCCAGGGATCGCCGATCTGCCTTACGGCGCTGCTGCACAGAAGCACCGTACAATGTAAACAAAGGAGACATATGTCTCCTACGTTTACATTTAGTCTGCGAGCCGCAAACAGCGGCTCGCAGGCTATTCACGAAGACCCGCTCCGTGATCTAACAGGAAACGGCCGCTCGCGCGAGCGGCCTTTCCTGATTAATCAGGGAGGCACCTGGCGACGCAGATCTGCGTTGCTGGTCCTCCAGCTACCACTTTGCCGCCGCACGGTATGAGTGTGCGGTCGGCAAGTGGTTAAAGTCTGAAACACCTGGTCTGCTGCATGCTTGTTCGGGGGCTATGGCTAATAGTATTAGAGGCAGAGGATCAGCAGGGCTGCCAGGCAACTGGTATTGATTAAAAGGAAATAAATATGGCAGCCTCCGTATACCTCTTACTTCAGTTCCCCTTTAAATTTGTAGGATTGGGGTGTGTTTGGACTAAATACTTACCTGTTCTAACATCATTCCCCCAGGCAGGTGATCGCTCTGCCTCCTCAGAAATGTGGCCATGGCAATCTTTTTTTCAAAATCCCCACCAAGGCTCTGGCCATCCCCATCTGGGTTGCCAAGGCCCACCCCCAGCTCGGCAGCCGCTACTTATATTCACTTCCAGCCGAGGTGGGGGCAGGCTGCACCAATGCATGCGTAGATTTCTGAAGAGCTTCAGCAGTCTTTGGAAACATGCCCAGGTCTGCATTCTTGAAGAGCTTAAGGCAGAAAATCACCTGTGACCCAATGATGTTGGATCAGGTAAGTATTTCAGCCTGAGTCTTTAAAGACTTTTCTATCATTAAATATTTGTTTTTATAAGGAAAAAAGTGTAGCTGTCAAGCATTACACACCTATTAGTGTAGGCTTCCACCAGAAAAAACATGTTAAAATACTATATTATCTTGTGTACACTTAATGTTAAACAAGTTAGGGAAAAAAAACTCCAATACACCTTAAAGCGGACCCAAACCAAACATTTTTTTTAATTCAAATATTTAGTTGCACCACTCTGACACATACAAAGATAAATAAACACTCCTTCAAGCCTATGAAGCATATCAGTGCATGCTTTTCACCCTTCTCTTTCCATAACTAGGGTTATACAGGTGGCAGCCATTAGCAATTCCTCCTTTGCCGGACACCACCTACTCCACCAGTTTGCCGGATCCTGTCCCGGCAATATGAAAGGAAGGGAGGGGTTCCTCCAATAAATGTAAAATATTTTATATTTGTCATCATGCAGCTGAAAAAAGGCTGCTATTTATTATTATAATTTAGAAAATAGATTTTATTTCTGAAATTTTGTATTTTTAATTTGGGTCCACTTTAAGCTGCGACAAAATGTTATGACTAAAATGGCAAACTGAATACAGATATATGCATGATATCATTGCTGATGACTGCAATATTGTTTTCCAAAACCATTTCAACTTCTTCAGGGATATGGAAGTGCTGGAAGCCACAACTGCAAGGTTATCTCTGAAAATATTTGAAGGCAATACTGTATTCAACAAGGTGGCAATAATTTGATCAACAGAAAAAGAGTTGTTTCTGCAGAACTAAGGGCACTTTTTAAACAAACAACAAAAATGGCACAATGGTGCCTAGGGGTGTAACAGTAGCCCCCGACACCCCAGTTCTCAAAGGGGGCCTGGGGGACTGCTCCTGTGGTGCAGCGTAGAGGCAGCTGAGCGTCATACATTACCTTGCTCTAGCGGTAGGACAAGTCCTCCTCACTCCTCTTCAATTTAACACTGCAAATACTATCACCTTGCAGCTCCTGATGCACGCCACATGACACACAGAGAGGGGAGCCGCATGGTAATAGGCGGTACTGAAGAAAAGTGGAGAGAACCTGACCTGCTGCTGGAACAAGGTAAAGTATGCATCTGCTACTCTGCAAGATCTGTGTGTTCGCCCCCCTGGCCCCGTCCTCCTCCTGTCCCAACAGCTACACATGTGCAGTAGCCAAAACACAAGGACACAGGGACAGGAGGATGACGCAGGGACACATGGGCGTTTATTATATAGGATTCGGTAATGTTGTTCTTTAAAGGGACACTTAAGTCAAACAAAAAAAATGAGTTTTACTCACCTGGGGTTTCCAATAGCCCCCTGCAGCTGTCCGGTGTCCTCGCTGTCTCCCTCCGATCCCCCTGGCCCCGCCGGCAGCCACTTCCTGTTTCGGTGACAGGAGCTGACAAGCTGGGGGACGCGAGTGATTCTTCGCGTTCCTGGCCACAATAGCGCCATCTATGCTACTATAGCATATATCATATACCATATAGCAGCATAGAGGGTGCTAATGTGTCTGGGAACGCGAAGAATCACTCGCGTCCCCAGCCTGTCAGCTCCTGTCACCGAAACAGTAAGTGGCTGCCGGCGGGGCCAGGAGGATCGGTGGGAGACGGCGAGGGCACCGGACAGCTGCAGGCGGCAATTGGAAGCCCTAGGTGAGTAAAACTCATTTTTTTTGTTTGACTTAAGTGTCCCTTTAAGGGCTCTTTCCCACTAAGACATTGCGTTAGATGCGACGTTAAGGTCGCATAACGTGCCCCTAACGCAACGCATGTGAGCTTTGAAGTTGGACGTTATATAGAGCCGCGTTATGCGTCTCTTGATGCGTCCGTGATGCGTACTTTTTGACGCATACTATCGGACTAAAACGGCACATGCGGCAAATAAAAAAACACACAGCACGCTGCACTTTCATTTACCGTGCAGCGTTATACTCCAACGCAACGTGGGCAGTGTGAACAGCCCATTGATTTTTCAGTGCTGTGAGTTGGGCTGCGTTACAGGCTGCTCTAACGTGCGCCTGTAACGTCCCACTGTGAAAGCAGCCTAAGACTTTCTCCATATCTCAGTCTGCTATGAAGCTCTAATATTACACCTTGTGAAAGGCTTTTGTGCTTCAGGTTGTCTGTTTCTGGCCAGGAAGGATGTGCAGCACCAAGCAGAGCAGTGTGGTGTTACATGCTCAGTAATGAGTGCAGATACATATTATTCTTTCTAACACAAGCTTTTAGTAGGTGATTCACTGCATTGCTGGAAGGAAAGGAATATACTTATTAATTTCCGTGTCAGATCAAACAGCCATGGTTTAACATGTCAATAAGACTGATATAGCTTCAGAATTCCTTGTGGCTGAGTCGTGTTGCTTTCTCCTATTACATAATTATTTGAATTCCTTTTATATTCACTTTCAGCCTGATCTCCTTTCAGATGAAGGTACAGCTGAATAGCTGAATAGATGAGGACTGTTTTATATACTTCTTCTTGTGTCTGTTTGACAAAGATGTAAGAAAATATATTTTGTAACTTTTCTCAGCGAGGCAGTGCAAACAGCAAGGATTTTGTACATTCACTTGAACATCTTTCTATCTTTCTAGTGATCAGTTCAGGCTGTGTTCTGGTTCTATCACCCAGCTTTTGTCTAGTCACCCCCCGTATGTGTTATTCTGCCACTGATGAGTCGGGTGCAGGGTGAGCTAGATGGCCCTGCTGCTGCTCAGATTCTATTCCCCCTCCAAGTAATAGCAATCCAGAGAGAGAGAAATAATGAATGGTGCGGCAATTGCCAGAACCCAGGATTACCTGTGCGCGGGCGGCATTAGTGCTATAACGGCACAAAGCCGAGCGACAAAACCACCTACTTCCCTCCCCCCTGCAGCTTCCCTGATAACCTTAACAAGAACCTAGCCCTTTGTCTGAAGACACTTCAAGAACAGTTTTTCAGAGGTTCTTTGATGTGGTTCCCTAACTATTGATGGCTGTACAACCATCAATCCATCTCCTACCTTCAATTCTCCTTTCCCCAAGTGTTGGACTGGCAATGACTCCAGCATTTGTCATGTGCAAAAGTCATTGTATTACGTTGTTCACCTATTAAAATGTGATGATAGATTTGCATAAAGTCACTGAGCAACCGCCAATGAACGCAGTTATGCATGGTTGCAATGGGGCTGATGGTGGTGTATGTGCCAAATACATCAAAAGTCATGAAGTTTCCTTACTGTATGCTCATGTAGATGTGGGCTAACTGACCAGACTAAAGCTAATGGTTGGTGGAAGCTTGGCCAAAGTCTAAAAGACCACCTTATATTCCCATTCATATGCTTTTAATGATACTCAGAAGTTGTTTGGGACACATGTGCCGCCAAGCCATTTTATGGTCTTTCTTTGTACAGGTTTTCTTTAACACACTTGGATTTCCCGAATTTCCCAGTTATACATGTTTATGTGAATGAAAGAGAACTTGAGACCAACCACTTGAGTGCTTCAACAAGGATTTTATATTTAGCATCAGTCAATAACTATGTTAAATCTTTTTGCATATCTTTTTTTTTCTCTATGTTAAAATTATGGAATGATCTCACACATTAAGATTTACTTTGTAGCTGGATTTTTTGTTCTGTGTTACCAGGAACCGTGTTACGGGTATTTTTCAAAAATGTCTTACAAAAAAGGACTAGAAGTAGTTTGATAAATAGTTAGAGGGCTTGCCATGCATGCAGGATTTAGCCATATGACCACACCTTCTTATATTATACAAGTACAAAGGGCTGCAGCACACAACTGAAAAAAGTAACAGGGGCTCTTGGTCATGCTTCACAGCAACAGTAAATGTGCTCAAGTTTACCGACTAAGCCAGAGTAGCGCCATTGGGTGAGTCCTACTCTAACCGTGTGAAATAATACTACTTTTTACATTGGAGAAGGTGCTACTCAGCTCAGCTCTAATCATTTTTTTTCTAGGGGTCACTGTGCCAGTGGAAGGAATGCACACTAAACACCCCTATTAACCTCCTGTGTGAATAAGCCCTCAGGCATGCCAAGACTACTTCTCTTTGCATCATCCTGTAAGCTTTGCAGACAGCCTTCAGAATAAATTGATGGTACACTCATTCAGGTAGTGTGATATAACTACGTATGACTCATGCTGCATGTTCTGCAAGTCACACCAAGCCTACTCACACTGATATTAGCCTCCTAACATTTCTGACAACCTTCACAAAGACTACATTCTGCACATGTCTTACGTGTACGGTATTTACATGTTTCTGGTGTGTTCATAAGCATCATTATGTATGATATATTGTCTTTCCTTGCCCTTTAAATTAGGCTAACTAGCAGAATGAGTGGTTATTAGTATAAAAAATAACCCTTATAAATTACTGAAGTACTTTTCGATGGCTCTGAGACTGAATCCACTGGCACTACTTAACTGAGCTCATGTGAAAGTGTATAATAATGCACATCATCTCCGTGACACCTCTTCCTTTGTTACTGTAAGATATAAATGATTAGGTACTTTCTTCTGTACTTGTTCTGTAATGACAAAAGCAGAGCTCAGTGTTTCATACACAGGCTCCTTAATGACAATTAGGCGCTGATCAGAACAGATTTAAGCAAATTAGTACATTTTAGTATTACCATGTTTTATTTTTTTTTTCTTCTCTGCCTCTGTCTTTATTTTAAATCAGAATAGAGCAATCAGCATTTGCTCATGATCTTCTTCTTCAACGTGAAAGCCATTTATTTTCTATGACTGGAAAAGTTCTAATAAAAAAACTGCCAAGCCTTTGCACAAGACTGGGGGCCTGATATAATGTCAGATTTTTCTCAGCTGATTCCCTGGAGTGGTGCAGTCCACAGGTCTCCAACAGGTAGATTGCCTGAAGCTTTCAATGACTTTGAGTTTCCAGAGAATTCATCCTCTGAATAATTGAATAATTCGATGTTCTCTTGGAGTGTTGTCTCGGAAGGACATTTTGTGAATACAGAGATGTTAGATGTGTGGTCCTATTTTTTTTTTCATACAGAAATAATGCAAGAACAGGTTTACGGGCCACTATTATAATGGGGATGGAAAGCTAAAATGAAATGTCATTGTCAATTGAACAGCTACTGATCACGCTCATAAAAATACACTTAAAAGTCCTCATTACTAGTCTTACCTCTGTAATATTAACCACTTCACAACTTAGGGGTTTTACCCCTGAAACACCATCGCGATTTTTACCTTTCAGCGCTGCTGCCATTCTTTTTTTTTTTCTGTAATATGATTGGTTATTGGGGACTGGGGTCCCCATAACCAATCATTGGACTGCAGAGCCGGGGTGTGTGTGCGCGCGTGCGGGTCGCGGGGGTGCGCGATCGCGCGCTGCACGTTTGTTTATTTTTCATTGTTTGAAGTCGTCTTCATTCTATTCGCAATCGGCGAGGCTAATTGGATTTAGGAACGCTTGTTCCTAAAGTCCAATTAGTCACCTGCTGTGCGGCCTGGCTGGAGTGTGCGCGCGAGTTCCCCGCCCACTCCCAGCCAGTAAACAAACAAGTGCGCCTTTCTCCGTCCCTGGGGGTGAAGCGGTGCACAGAGGGACGGAGAAATTTAGCACTGGGGGGGTTAAGTGGTTAAAGAAAACCTGAACTGAAAATTAAACATCAAAATAACCATACACAGTACCTCCCGTGTAGTCTACTTCTCAATCTCTTTCTCCTCTCCTGCGTCCCATTTGTCCACTGTGATCAAGGGAGCTCTCTGTCCTCCATTTTGAAAATGGCCATTACCCCATAACAGCTTTCTGGTCAGCACACTGTAAAACTGTAACATTGCCCACGTGAGCCATAGGGAAACATGGACATTACCTGGAACATCAGTTGTCCTCTCAGCTATAACTGACAGCAACTGATGTATTTCAGTTCTGACAAAATGTTGTCAGAACTGGAAGGGATCACTGTAAGAAGAAAATGGTGAGCTTCTGAGTGGAACTAATGGCAAGGTAACTATGTAATGTTCATTTAAAGTTACTGCATGTGTTTATTTTAAATAATTTTACTCAGTACAGGTTCCCTTTAACAAGCGGACACATCATTGCATTCCAGCGGATCTAATGGTGTGTTAAGCTATCAGCAACAACAAAGAGATGATTAACACATTCAGCAGTGATGCACTGTGGGACACCTCAAATGCTCACTCTAACCTGAATAAATACCTTCTGTTTTAAGAAGGCAATAGCATAGCATCTTAGTAAGGAAGCTTTTTGATCTCTCTCAGCTCCTTACACAATCCAAGGAGTTCTGGTTCATCATGAGCTTGCAGGGCAATCTGTAACTTCTTACCTTCTTACAATAGATTCTAGATGACAAGGACTACAGGAAGGAGGCACCAGCCTGAGAATTTGACAGTAACGAGAGTACCAAGAAGAAACCCGTGCAAACTCCATGCAGATAGTGCCCTGGCTGGGATTCAAACCTGAGAACCAGTGCTGCAAGGCGAGAGTGCTAACCACTATGCTACCGTGCTGCTGTACTGCTCACAGACACCATATAAAAATACACTAGTAGAAATTCTTTAGTACTGTCACAGATGCTTTCTCATCTTATCACAATACCTTTTCAGTAGTTAGCAAGTACAAGGAAAGTAATTTCCAAACTAGGTTGATTTGGAAAAACTTACTTTGAAATGACTGCTTGTGAAGTTGTAAAGGGCTGGAAATGGATTTTAATGATATGGTGCAAAAACATTTTCTGTGGAAACAAAGGAGACAAATTAAATGAATTACTGCTTATGGATCTGATTCAATTACAAATCTCACCATAATTAACCATTTCACCTCCAAGGGTTTTTCTCCTTAAAAACCAGAGCAATTTTTACCTTTCAGTGCTATGTCCATTCATCTGCCAATAACTTTATCAGTACTTATTACACTGAAATTATCTATACATTGTTTTTTTTCACCACCAATAAGGCTTTATTTGGGTGGTACTTTTTGCTAAGAATTATTTTATTCTAAATGCATTTTAATGGGAATAATAAGAACAAAAATGAAAAATAATTATTTTTCTCAGTTTTCAGCCATTATAGTTTTTTTTTTTTAAGAAAACGTTCTACTGTGGATAAAAGCCACACATTTTATTTGCCCATTTGTCCTGGTTATTGCAATATTTTAAAATTTTTCCCTAAGGCCTTATTCACATTGCATTCCGCTCACGTGTCCGTCCACGTTGGGCTGTTTTTGAGGCGTCTTTTTTTCCGATTGGGTGTTACGATAAAAAATGTCAGTTAAATATATCATATAGGAGACACACATAGTGATATTTGAGAAGTGAAATTAAGTTTATTGGATTTACAGAAAGTGCACAATAATTGTTTAAATAAAATTAAGCAGGTGCATACATTTTGGCACTGTTGTCATTTTATTGATTCCAAATACTTTAGAAATAATTATTGGAACTAAAATTGGCTTGGTAAGTTCAGTGACCCATGATCTACCTACACAGGTGAATCCAATTATAAGAAAGAGTATTTAAGGGGTCAATTGTAAGTTTCCCACCTCTTTTAATTTTCTCTGAAGAGTAACAACATGGGGGTCTCAAAACAACTCTCAAATGACCTGAAAACAAAGATTGCTCACCATCATGGTTTAGAGGAAGGATACAGAAAGCTGTCTCAGAGATTTCAGCTGTAGATTTCCACAGTTAGGAACATATTGAGGAAATGGAAGACCACAGGCTCAGTTCAAGTTAAGGCTCGAAGTGGCAGACCAAGAAAAATCTCGGATAGACAGAAGTGACGAATGGTGAGAACAGTCAGAGTCGACCCACAGACCAGCACCAAAGACCTACAACATTATCTTGCTGCATATAGGCCTCGATTCACAAAGCGGTGATAACCCAGTTATCACGCCTAAAAGACTTTAGGCGTGATGACCTTTTCACCACTGAGTTATCACCGATTTTTCCTGCTCTTCGCGCGAAGTTACCGCGCGTAAGCGCGTTCGCGCGTACGCGCGTAAGAGCGCGCGCAAAGTCCCATAGGGCTTAATGGGAGCTTCGCGCGAAGCGGCGGGTGTTGCGCGCGCACTTACGCGCAGCAACTTCGCGCGAGTTTCTTCTTATCATGCCTAAAGTGACTTTAGGCGTGATAAGGGCCTTTTCACCATGGTGCTAACACTTTGCACCGCTTTGTGAATCGAGCCCATAGAGTCACTGTGCATCGTTCAACCATTCATAGCACTTTACACAAGGAGAGGCTGTATGCGAGAGTGATGCAGAGGAAGCCCACAGCACAAACAGAGCCGCTTGTGGTATGCTAAAGCACATTTGGACAAGCCAGCTTCATTTTTTAATAAGGTGCTGTGGACTGATGAGTTATTTGGGCATAAAAAGGGGCGTTATGCATGGAGAAAAAAGAACACAGCATTCCAAGAAAAACACCCGCTACGTACAGTAAAATATGGTGGTGGTTCCATCATGCTGTGGGGCTTTGTGGCCAGTGCAGGGACTGGGAATCTTGTCAAAGTTGAGGGACGCATAGATTCCACTCAGAATCAGCAGATTCTGGAGACCAATGTCCAGGAATCAATGACAAAGCTGCGCCAAGGATGGATCTTTCTACAAGACAACGGCCCTAAACACTGCTCAAAATCCACTAAGGCATTCATGCATAGGAACAAATACAATGTTCTGGAATGGCCATCTCAGTCCCCAGACCTGAATATAATTGAAAATCTGTGGCGTGAGTTAAAGAAAACTGTCCATGCTCAGAAGCCATCAAACCTGAATGAACTAGAGATGTTTTGTAAAGAGGAATGGTCTAAAATACCTTCAACCAGAATCCAGACTCTCCTTGGAACCTACAGGAAGCGTTTAGAGGCTGTAATTTCTGCAAAAGGAGGATCTACTAAATATTGATTTAATTTATTTTCTGTGGTGCCCAAATTTATGCACCGGGCCTAATTTTGTTTAAACAATTATTGCACACTTTCTGTAAATCCAATAAACTTCATTTCACTTCTCAAATATCACTGTGTGTGTCTCCTATATGATATATTTAACTGACATTTTTTATCGTAACAACCAACGATTTATACAGGTAAATCATGACGATTAACAAGGTTGCCCAAGGTTTTGTTTTTTTACACAATTTTTTGGGGGGGTAACTATTGGGGACTGTGGGAGGTAAGGGGTTAATTTTAAATGTAAATATAGGTCTGTTTATTTTAAAAAGTTTGTGTAGGTGTAATTTTACTATTTGACCACAAGATGTCCTCACTCTTAACATTCCTGTGCATACTATTAGTACGGAAACAGGAAGTAATGCGTGGACGTGTAGGTATTGCCTTTTGTGAATGATGCGGCATCTCATTGATGCCGGCGATCATTCACACAGGGACTTAGATCAATGAATGGGAACTGCTGTCCCATTCACTGATCTCCTCTCTAACAATCGGTGTTAAGAACGAGTGCGGGAGCGAGCAGGAGTGCACGGCAGCAAGGGGAGTAGTATCTATGTCCCTGCAAGGTGAGGAAGGATTTGGCAGGGACGTAGATACTCGTCCTGGAGGAGGGCAAGTGGTTAAGGACTAGCAATAGCCTTAAACATGCACTTGTGTTTGTGTGACTGAATTGTAAATATTAATGTGCATAGGTAATGTCACCTGCCTAAATGAATAGAAACTCGGTAGCGAGAAATAGCCTTACAAGAAGTTCTGAGGCACCTTTCACACTGCGCCCATTGGGTTCCGTTAAAACGGATAATATAATCGCATTGCAACGCGATGCAATTATATTTCTTTGGTATGTTAACATTGGTGCATAAGCAGTACGGTGGGTTCCGTTGGGATAAAGCACAGTATGCTGTGTGTCTACCAGACAATGTGCACATTACTGTAGCTGTGAAGCATACTTTCTATGTACTGTGTGCTTCACTGTATGTGTCACTTTGAAATTCTACACCGCGGTGCGACTTTTTGCCACCGTTCCGTTGCAATCCTATCATAGTGTGCATAGTGAGAAAGGACTCTAAGTCTTGGGATCGATTCCTGGCCTGGACACTGTTAGGAGTTTTATTGTGCTCCCCACGTTTGCGTATTTGCCCTCCCAATTCCCAAAAACATAATTAATAAATGAATTGCCCCCTAAAATGTTGTTGGGACTTTGGAATATAGCACAGATTATATTGTGTACTTTTTTGAGTCACATGACTTTGGACTTTGTAAAATGTTACATAAATGCATAATAATAGTAATTTATTAGCTAGAAGATGAACACTTGTTAGAATTGACACATGCAAGTGTGACACATACCTGAAAACAGCCGTGAGTGAAGCACTTGGCAGTGTCTGGTGATTAATTTTGCCTTGCTGGCACTACTGATTGCCAGCAATCACTCGGTGCACACAGCTCCCTGTTAGCAAGCTCTCCTGTAGTCATCTTGCACTCATTATTTTTCCCTGTCAGAGTTCTGACTTTAAGAGCAGATGGAACATTTCATTGTCCTCTCAGAGGGGAACACATATCAGTTCTCCAGTGTCTGAACACGCAATGTTCCCATCATGTCCTATTCCTCTGTTTTACAGTGACTATCAAGCCTAGCTGATGGGGTTAAATTACAATATTATTTGCTATGATATTTCTTGGATCATTTTCTCCCTCTTATGACAGAATGTTGGAAGCACAGTATCATCTTCTTGCCCATGTTCTTTGCTAAAATGTAGACAAAAGGTCCAGTTAATTAAACTTTTCTCGAGGTGCAGATCATAGAGAGATTGTGCAACCCTGGCCTGGCCTGGGATTAGTAAAATGTGCTATTATGTGGCAAAAGCTTGCAGCCCACCCTTGGGTCATAATAGACCCCATCAAAGGCTTGTAATTCAGCACTGTGCTAAAGGTTAAAATAATAAATACATTTTATCTTAAAGAGGAACTCCAGTCGCAAAATATAATTTTACCTTTCAAGTGTAAATGCAGTCTGTATTACAGGAGAGTCTCTGATTCAAGCAGCTGGAATTACACCTATCCGGCATCAGGCAATACCCATGTGTGCCGGATAGGTGTAAATCCTGCTGCTTGTGCCACTTTACCCCCTCTCTTCCTCTAACGCAGACCTGCTGCTCATAGCAAAAAACACATACCAGAGGTCTGTTTGCCAGTCCTGTTCACTTCTTACAGCTGACGGCTATTCTGCTGCATACTCTGTTTGGCTCTTGATGCCGGCATGTTACCCTGTGTGTGTCAGGTGTCACATCCGGAACCCACAGGGGATGCAGCAGAACACCTGAAAGAGGAAATGTCGCGAAAATCTTAAAATGTAAAACACATACAAATAAGAAGTACATTTGTCCCAGAGTTAAATGAGCCATAAATGTCTTTTCTCCTATGTTGCTGTCACTGTTCCCAATCCCAGCAGCCGACAGCACTTGTATTTGTGTATGAGGCTTAAAGTAAACCTACGAGGGAAAAAAGTGCCCCTGGGGGGTACTTACCTCAGGAGAGGTAAGCATCTAAATCCTAATGAGGCTTCCCCCATCCTCCGCCGCCAGAGTGATGCATGATTGAAACCCCTGAAACATCTACAAGCAAAACAATGCTGTGATGTACCTTGCGCAGGCGCACTAGTGGATTACCATTCGGGCTCTAGTAGAAATAGCTGAGCCTGATGCGGTCCCCTCTACGACTACAGCATTGTTTTTCTTGTGGAGCCTGATGACTAGTGCACCTGCGCGAGACGTTGACAAGCCCTTGTCGGCATAGTTTTGAGGTCCTGGTGGCGGAACATGATGGAGGGGGCGGCAAAAGCCTCTTCAAGATCCACAGGCTTCCCCCTCCCGAGGTAAGTACCCTCTGAAGCACTTTTGTCACGATTGGTTTACTTTAAGGCTACTGAGCCCCATAAATAGTACCATTAGTACATTCTATCCCATAATTCCATTATTATACAACATGGGATGAAACCACCACAGTTTGCAGTACTTGCCTCTGTATCATTACTGGTTGTAAATATCTCTTGCTGTGTACCTGCTGAAATTGACCAGTATCATTGCCAACACTGTGGAGAGGGATGGCAGCAATCATGAATAGGCCGTACATATTATAATAGGCGTACACAGCAAGAAAAACCAGACAATATTACTCTAGACATCATAATGTATAATTAACTGCAGAACTCTTCAGTATAGCCATTAGACAACAAATAGTTTGGAAATATGAAATGAAGTGTAGCAGGCTGCTGAAAGGAGACAGAAACAAGCAAGCTGTGATTTATTGACTAGAACCTTTCATACACAAAATCTCCACAAAGCATCCTAATGACAGTCTAATCTCCCCAAATGAAGGTAATGGCTTCATAAGCTCTGGCTGAACCGCACTTTCTTTCCATTTACTTTCTCCTGCATTTTATTTTCAATGGGATTTTCACTTTTAATGTGGCTCTAGGAAACTTCTTTGTACGCTAACTGCAAAGATCAGTTCCTTTGCAAGTCTGCAGTCATGCACTTTTCCTGCTTGTCTTCTCTGAAAAACCATAGCTCTCAACTGTCCCTCTTTGGGAGGGACAATCCCTCTTTGGGAGCTCTGTCCCTCTGTCCTCCTCATTTGTCTCTCTTTCAGGACTTTGCCCCTCTTTCTATGTAAATATATTCATTTCTCTACTAAAAAAATGTTTGATTGACTCTAAACTTTATTCCCATCCTTTAAATTGATATAGTACTCATTTTAAATGTTAATATGAAGGAAAATGAACCAGGATAGAAAGGACCAGTGTCGGGCGTTTTGTCAATGTTTGTATAACTTGTTTAAAAATAAATATAAAATCAAAAATGTAAATGTAATGCTCCTGGGAAAAAATAGGAGGAGCTTAAGATACAAACATACGCCTAACTGTGTGAGCTTGTTTTCCGAGGTTTTACAGTACTGGTTTAAACATGCAAATAAATGTGGACCAATTTATAAAAATATCAATTTAATATCGAATAAATATTACAATATCAAAACAATATAATATTGCACTTTTGATATAAGACAAAACTCATAAGGTCATTCTTATAATAAGCAATGAGCTGGATAATAATTTCAGTAAAACATCAAAATGTTATTATACTTATTCACCAATACAAAAGGCTTAAACCAATTAGCAGTCAACTCAAATACAGTGCAGAGTTATGACTCATCAAATATGGCCGTCGGCCCTGTTACTCAATTTACCACAGGGTCTCTGGAGACAAAATGGATGAATTGAACGACAACAAAATGGCTGTTATCAAAATCAAAATGGCTGCTATCAAAAACAAAATGGTGGCTATCAAAAACAAAATGGTGGCTATCAAAAACAAAATGGTGGCTATCAAAAATCAAAATTGCGCAGTCCAAAATCAAAAGTGCGCTATCCAAAATAAACTGGCTGATGTCAGCTATACCATTCAATATAACAAATTTAGGATGACTCAGTGGATCTGACGACTGGGCGTTGCCCCACAATCGCTATGCAATCAACTATAAATGACAGGAATTTTCCCTCTGTCTACACTTTAACCTCCGCTGGCCTGTGTTACTACACAGAGCAGGCGGGTAAAATACATATAATTTTGGAATAAAATATCTATTGAGTCGTCCTAAATTTGGTTAGGTGTGGCTTGCACATGCTGCGGCAAAGTATCAAAATATCTAGAGGAGGTAGCTTGAAATATCTAGCGCTTTTATCCAAAATAAGTTATGGCATTCACAGTCAGCGATTCTTGAACGATTGATTGTGTCAATCTAAAGAAAAATACACCCACTGAATGGGTTTTATCAAATATGCGGAATGAGTAATTCCTGTGCACTGGAAGAACGCACTCCCTTTGGCTATAAATGACTATAAACTTAAGAAAGACAATGGTCAATAAATCAAACGTTCAGATATTTGTGCTGTGATAAGCCATATGCTTAAAAAGAAAAATCAGAACTGGGTTCAAGTATAGTCACCAAGATGGCCTCTGGGCGTGTTCCTCTTAGGCGTGGCTGTGTTCAGATGGCATGAATCCTCTATGTCCTGGTCTGCTCAGATCTCTTGATGGTCTGATCCCCTCTCATTGAATGACCCCTCTCATCTTATTCCCCTCACTACCTATGGTCCTGCCCAGGAGATTAAATCTTCTAGCCTATCACTGGGCAGTGGGAGTGACCAATGGGAGCTTTCTGTGACTAATCTTTAACCCAAGTGTAATACTGGCTTTCACCCTTTGTAGGTGCTGTTGGCTAACTAATCACAGACTTACTGGGATATTTGGCAAACTAAAAACAAAAATCATGTTTTATTATAACCCAACAGTGAATAAATCAATGTTATAATTCCTCTATGGATAGCTGACCTTGCTGGAATCACTGGTTATTATTTATTATACAGTGACCTTTTCTACCATATTTAAGATAGATTGGATTTGATCCAAAAATCATTGGCATGCTTAAAACCACCATGGATCTCTCATTATAACACATTGTGCTTGTTAGCAGGGTTTTATATCTCTAACATCATTGTTTAACATACAACACTGGTAAACATTTACACATTATGACTGGTTTGTCCAGCTATAGGAAAAACAAAGGTAACATATACAATGCCATAACCTTTTAAATATCCCTTCTTAATTATTATGCAATAATACATACATGTGCTGTCTGTTTTCTTAACCTAGATGGGAATTGTAATATAACTTTTATGCTTTTTAATATGAACTATTGCTGACAGCATAGTCAATATATTTCCCAAGCTTCGTTTTATCCATTAACTAAGGAACCTGTGTTTCTCAGCTGACATTGTCTACCCTTCACAATGAGGACATCTGGATTTACTTGGATTAAGATGTAGACACTCAACACAAAGGGGTTTGAGCAATTGCACACAAAAACTGGTTCATTTATAAACAAAAGTTAGTGAAGGTTCGTCTGTTTTTCATTGTTACTTAACTTCTTGTTTGGCCATTGTTTGTCCTAGCAAGGTACAACCTGATATCATTATTCCTGCAAGTTGCATAGGATTACCTAATGCAAATATTACAGCAGCTGACTGCCTGTTATTCCCAACTAATCTTTCTAGAGGGCACAGACTGTGCAATTCGGTATTACTTGGCAATATTAAAATAAGCCATATATATATTCCTAAATATTCAATGCACCTATATTAATCAGAATCACCATACATCAGAAAGTCTTTGTCTTCTGTAACCTAAGAGAAGGAAATATTAGATTTATTTCTATTTGATCACGCGCAATTCAGTTTATCGGAAAACCGATATTCCGCCATATGGAAATCTCGACACATCCCCCTTTTCTTTTGGAATGTTCCAGGGTGTGACCATTTCAAAAGAACAACAAGGATTATTAAACGTTTTACGTTTTCTTCATTCCTGTGGGAACGCGTTGCGAATAAACTTTGTTTTGTATTGGTAATCCAAGTATGAAAGGGAAAAATGGACTTTAAAACATTGTCTTCATCACATTGAAGTTCATGTTTCACGCTTCAAGAAAAATAAATTTGGCAAATGATACTCCGGCTGTAAACAAACAGGTTTCCTCTTGTTGCAAAGGTAGCAAACAGCAACTGTAACAGTGATGAACTGCTTTGGCCTTTGGTTCAAATAAAAGGATTTTCCGGATCTGCTTCAAGATTTGAATAACTCACTCCTGTGAGTATCTGGTGTGGAACAGGTATCAGACTTGCATCTCCCTTCAATGGACCTCGGATACATCAGCTCGTCATTCAACGACACATCGCGGGTTTAGGCTCATCTGGACCCTCTAGGATAGGAACATCTATCTGGTCATGATGAACTCCGCTGTATCCGGTAACATCACGGATGCTGGATCTGGCATCACTCGTGGCTCGGCACTCTTCCCCAAGATAAGGACTGCGTAAAGGATGGCAATCGTCAGGTGGGGCATCTTTGCGCCGGATTGGAATCTTTGTGTCTAGTGAAGATTAAATGCATCATTAGGTATACCTGTCAGGAGAAAAATAATTTGTTAGCACACATTTCCAGATTGCTCAATTCTTCGCAACTGTGAGCTAGGGTGACATATACGCAGTTGATTAATATGCACCCATTTTTCAACAAAGTCATCCCCCTTAGGGATCTTAACCTTATAAACCACAGGAGACAACTTATCGGTGATTGTATATGGACCCTTCCATGAAGGGAGGAACTTCTTTTCCTTTACCTGGTCTCTGGCAAAATTATACAGATAAACCTTATCGTCAACCTGATACTCCTTTTGTGTGGTTTTGAGGTCATAGTACGTTTTCGTACTGACTGCGGCTTTTTCGATGTTTCTTTGAGCAAATGCAAAGGCATGCTGGAGGTGCTTCCGTAAGTTCTCCACATATTGATGTGCAGTAGTTGCATTCATCAAATTGTGATCCGTGGTTTTGTAAAGCAAATGCTGGGGTAACACCATCTTTCTACCTGTGAGCATCTCAAATGGAGAAAGTTTGGTTGCTGCGCTTGGAGTAGCTCTAATAGCCATAAGAACTAGTGGCAGCTTGACATCCCAGTCTTTACCTGATTCGCTAACAAATTTTTTCAGGATATTTACAATAGATTGATTGTAACGCTCCACTCCACCACTAGAGGCTGGTCGGTAAGCTATGTGTAGCTTCCGTTTTACCCCTAGGATTTCCCACATTTTGGTCATTACTTCACTGGTGAAGTGACTTCCCTTCCTCGACCTGGGGTAGGTCGGTACATTGCACATCATTTTCATTAACCGTATTGAGTACTGCCATATCCATCTCCGTGCAGTGATTTATCTCAGTTTCCTTTAGTTGGCAGAGCTGGGCCCTGCCTTCCCAGCTAAAAAATCCTCATGCTGTCTTCCTGCAGATCCCTGAGCCAACTTACCCATCATGTCACTGAGTTTGTTCACTTGATCGACAAGCTGATCAAACCTATTAGGTCGGCGAGGGTTCTGGTTCCTGGGATCATATCTGTTCCCTGCGGGTGATCCACTCCTAGGTGAGTTAGGTGGTGATCTACCCCTAGGTGAATTAGGTGGGTGCTGTCTCCTTTCCCACTGCTGCCTGGGTCGGTTATCCCATTGTCTATATCTTTGGGGACGTCTGTACCCCTGGGGTTCTCTATATCCCTGGTAACCTCTATACCTTTGACTACCCTGGTTTCCTTGGTAACCCTGGTATCCTTGATACCTGCGATTGAACCGAGGACGGTAGACCTGGTTCTCAGAACCTGAGCTATCCCTATCTGACCCTTTAGGATTTTGTGGTCTGTTTTGATTAGGGTTTTGTTGCTGTCTTTGGCCCTGCTGGATAGGTACTTTTGCAGGAGGTATTTTCTTCTGTTGGGATTCAAGGTTTAGGTCCGCTTTCACTTTGGTTTCTTCTACTCTGTGCTCTGGGTACTTTCTGGTGTTCCTCCCACTTACGTTGGAACTCCCACTGATGTTGAACAGCAGTGTCGCTGAGGTAACCATTTTCTCTAGGGAGTTTCCGAAGTCTAACTCATTGGCCATGCTTAACTTTATTTGGGTAGGCAATGCATCATAATATGCCTGTTTAAAATCAAGAGACTCCCAGTTAGGATTCCGATATGCCAAACTGTAAGAGTTTTTTAGCACAGAAAGGAATTCTCGGGGGCTCTGATCGGGTCGACAAGTAAGTCGATACACATCTCGTTTTGCTTCTGAGATAGTGCGATACGGCCCAAACTCCAGCTTCACTTCGTGTGAAACTGCTTGCCATCTAATGATACCTCGCTCCTTAAATGAGGTGAAATAGTGGCGGTATCTGTCATCAAAAACCCATGGGAGAAATCTGATTTTGTCTGCTTCAAACAGATTTAAAGAGTCCATAGTGGATTCATACAACTCCATGTGGGATGCTATTTGCGCTGAACCCTTTTTAGTGAACTTTGGCACAGCGGTGTTTAAGAATTTTATGATGCTGGCCGAGCTCTGTTTTTCTTGGGGGTACTGATTATTTCCCCTATTTGACTCCCCCCTATACGTACCTTTCCCCCTTCTTGGGATAGGGCTGGATTCTCGCTTCCTCTCATCAGCCTGCAATTCATCTGAATCAATATCAGCAAGGGAGTCGTGACCTTTATGGGAATCATCATGCCTAGGGGCCCTCATTTGCATATCTCTCTCTGGAGAGGAATCCAAATGTTGATCTTTAGGGACCCTTGTACTGTCATCGATTATGGTATTCATAGTCTTACATACCGTCTCCATACGATCCAACATGCCTTGCCATTTTAGGTCATATGGAGTGAGTATTGGCGGGCAAGGGCTGGATGATCTATCGAGTCTACCTGCCTGTTGGATTTTGAAGTACTGCTGTTGTAGTTCTTCAAAATCCTGTTTAAGTCTGCGATGCGCTTCACGATTCCGTTCGGCGTCTCTTTCCAGACTTTTGATCGCTACCTCCCGGTCTGAAATATCAATCATTAATTGGTCTCTATCAGCCCTTATAATTTGAAGATCTGATTCCACATCCCGTAACTGGGAGTTCAATGATTGGACGTCTCCCTCTGTTCCTTGCAATTGGGATCTCAACTGTACAATCTCTTTTTTCCTAGACTGTGCAAGGATATCTACCTCTAATAACCCATATAGAACAGAGGGTAGGGCGCCTAACAACCTCTTCTTCAGTTCGGAATCCGAGGTTATTGTGGTCATACATGAAAGATAATGATCCACCAGACCCTTAGATTGAAATATATGATCAGCTTCCTGTTTTACACTTTTCCTCATTCCGCTTATCCATTCATCTACTTCCTCATTATATTTCAGTTGTATAAATATAAATTCCACAATTTTTCGGAACGTCTGTTCCAAATGCAGTTCTGAATCACTACCTGTAGCACTCATGATTCAATAGCCAATGCAATAAAACCAGCTCAATAAAACGTTTTTACACTGTTTAAACCAGTAATGGAAAGTAAACGGATCTCGCTGGGGCCTCCAATCTTATGTCGGGCGTTTTGTCAATGTTTGTATAACTTGTTTAAAAATAAATATAAAATCAAAAATGTAAATGTAATGCTCCTGGGAAAAAATAGGAGGAGCTTAAGATACAAACATACGCCTAACTGTGTGAGCTTGTTTTCCGAGGTTTTACAGTACTGGTTTAAACATGCAAATAAATGTGGACCAATTTATAAAAATATCAATTTAATATCGAATAAATATTACAATATCAAAACAATATAATATTGCACTTTTGATATAAGACAAAACTCATAAGGTCATTCTTATAATAAGCAATGAGCTGGATAATAATTTCAGTAAAACATCAAAATGTTATTATACTTATTCACCAATACAAAAGGCTTAAACCAATTAGCAGTCAACTCAAATACAGTGCAGAGTTATGACTCATCAAATATGGCCGTCGGCCCTGTTACTCAATTTACCACAGGGTCTCTGGAGACAAAATGGATGAATTGAACGACAACAAAATGGCTGTTATCAAAATCAAAATGGCTGCTATCAAAAACAAAATGGTGGCTATCAAAAACAAAATGGTGGCTATCAAAAACAAAATGGTGGCTATCAAAAATCAAAATTGCGCAGTCCAAAATCAAAAGTGCGCTATCCAAAATAAACTGGCTGATGTCAGCTATACCATTCAATATAACAAATTTAGGATGACTCAGTGGATCTGACGACTGGGCGTTGCCCCACAATCGCTATGCAATCAACTATAAATGACAGGAATTTTCCCTCTGTCTACACTTTAACCTCCGCTGGCCTGTGTTACTACACAGAGCAGGCGGGTAAAATACATATAATTTTGGAATAAAATATCTATTGAGTCGTCCTAAATTTGGTTAGGTGTGGCTTGCACATGCTGCGGCAAAGTATCAAAATATCTAGAGGAGGTAGCTTGAAATATCTAGCGCTTTTATCCAAAATAAGTTATGGCATTCACAGTCAGCGATTCTTGAACGATTGATTGTGTCAATCTAAAGAAAAATACACCCACTGAATGGGTTTTATCAAATATGCGGAATGAGTAATTCCTGTGCACTGGAAGAACGCACTCCCTTTGGCTATAAATGACTATAAACTTAAGAAAGACAATGGTCAATAAATCAAACGTTCAGATATTTGTGCTGTGATAAGCCATATGCTTAAAAAGAAAAATCAGAACTGGGTTCAAGTATAGTCACCAAGATGGCCTCTGGGCGTGTTCCTCTTAGGCGTGGCTGTGTTCAGATGGCATGAATCCTCTATGTCCTGGTCTGCTCAGATCTCTTGATGGTCTGATCCCCTCTCATTGAATGACCCCTCTCATCTTATTCCCCTCACTACCTATGGTCCTGCCCAGGAGATTAAATCTTCTAGCCTATCACTGGGCAGTGGGAGTGACCAATGGGAGCTTTCTGTGACTAATCTTTAACCCAAGTGTAATACTGGCTTTCACCCTTTGTAGGTGCTGTTGGCTAACTAATCACAGACTTACTGGGATATTTGGCAAACTAAAAACAAAAATCATGTTTTATTATAACCCAACAGTGAATAAATCAATGTTATAATTCCTCTATGGATAGCTGACCTTGCTGGAATCACTGGTTATTATTTATTATACAGTGACCTTTTCTACCATATTTAAGATAGATTGGATTTGATCCAAAAATCATTGGCATGCTTAAAACCACCATGGATCTCTCATTATAACACATTGTGCTTGTTAGCAGGGTTTTATATCTCTAACATCATTGTTTAACATACAACACTGGTAAACATTTACACATTATGACTGGTTTGTCCAGCTATAGGAAAAACAAAGGTAACATATACAATGCCATAACCTTTTAAATATCCCTTCTTAATTATTATGCAATAATACATACATGTGCTGTCTGTTTTCTTAACCTAGATGGGAATTGTAATATAACTTTTATGCTTTTTAATATGAACTATTGCTGACAGCATAGTCAATATATTTCCCAAGCTTCGTTTTATCCATTAACTAAGGAACCTGTGTTTCTCAGCTGACATTGTCTACCCTTCACAATGAGGACATCTGGATTTACTTGGATTAAGATGTAGACACTCAACACAAAGGGGTTTGAGCAATTGCACACAAAAACTGGTTCATTTATAAACAAAAGTTAGTGAAGGTTCGTCTGTTTTTCATTGTTACTTAACTTCTTGTTTGGCCATTGTTTGTCCTAGCAAGGTACAACCTGATATCATTATTCCTGCAAGTTGCATAGGATTACCTATTGCAAATATTACAGCAGCTGACTGCCTGTTATTCCCAACTAATCTTTCTAGAGGGCACAGACTGTGCAATTCGGTATTACTTGGCAATATTAAAATAAGCCATATATATATTCCTAAATATTCAATGCACCTATATTAATCAGAATCACCATACATCAGAAAGTCTTTGTCTTCTGTAACCTAAGAGAAGGAAATATTAGATTTATTTCTATTTGATCACGCGCAATTCAGTTTATCGGAAAACCGATATTCCGCCATATGGAAATCTCGACACCAGCGTGGTTTGAATTATAAAACAACATATTTTTCTTATGAAATCTTTATGGTATGCATGGCTAGGGGTGTGACCGGGGCATTATTAGGGGTGTGGCAGGGGCATGGCTTAAGTGTCCTTATTTCTAATCTCAAAAAGTTGGGAGGCATGAAAAACCTTAGATTGTCCTCCATAGTGATTATTTGTGATCATGTTATCATGAAAATCAAAAGTATGCTCAATGTAGTGGGCAATCACTGGCTCCTGATCACATGACTTGCATCGGCCATGTGATCAGGAGCCAGCGAATGGCAGCTGAAAGTGTGCAGCTGTGATGCATGGAGGAGACCCATAGTGCTGGAGCAGGTATACATTACTCCACTACCTGTGCTACTCTGCATGTGGGTAAGGAGAGCACAATCCCCCCTCCCTCACATCGGGCTCTCCCCTCAGTGCTCCGCTCCAGCATCTATCAGTGGCGGCAGGCAGGAACACATACCTTCATGCGTTCCACCATGGGAGGTTCCACTCTCTAAGTGTCTGACGCTACTTCCTGTTTAAACAGGAAGTAGCGTGAGACACTTGGAGAATGGACCTCTGCGGTGGATGGAGGTATGTGTCCTACCTGCTGCCGCTGCCAATGATTGATGCTGGAGGGGAGCACTGAGGGGAGAGCCCGAGGTGAGGGAGGGGGGAAATGTCCCCCCTCGCTGCTGATGTGTGACCAAGCTCTCCCCTCATGCTGCGACCTTTCTGGCCCCCCAAAACGGCCCTGAGCAGGCTCAGTTGGGGGGCATTTAAATTTTTGCAGGGGGCCCGCTGATTTCTAGTTACGCCACTGATTGTTACGCCCCTGCTCCTCGTGTTCACCCTTGCCCTCTGCATAAAACAAAACACACTGCCTGGCTGAGGACCAAGCAGTATGTCTGTACAATTCTTATTCCAAATGTGCTACCCAAAACTATCACTAATGATCATTTCAGGTGACAGTTCTCAAAAATCTTAGGAGGGGGTCTTATCTGTGAAGTAGCTTAGATTTGTGGCTTTAAAGTGTCTTGTACATCACTGCGCATTGCAGCACTGTGTATTTTACAGACCAGCCTATTTATAAAAGACAAAGAGTTTCAGCTAGGAGACCAATAGAGTCTGGGACTAATTCCTTTCAGTCCAAGCTACCAGTCCAAACAACCCCCAGGCTGTTTACCCAAAATAGGGTACCCTTAGTCGAGTGCTACCAGACCGCCAAGGCTGAATGGCGGCCACTGTCATATTGTTGGATGCCTAACTATTTGTCGACTGTCTTAAGGTGTTAGTGAGTGATGCCTTGTGCCACTGACACCTATGATAATTTTATGACAAAGATCTGCGGTTGCAGAATAGAATGTACCTTATGTTGTGCACATTTCAATGCAGTTGTATTTTTCAGCTATGTTTATATGGATCTGTTTACTTTTATATTGAAAACAATAAAAAAAATTTGTGAGAAAAAAAAGACAAAGAGTTTGTATTATATGAAAAATGTTCTTCCTGGCAGTCCCGGAATGGACGATTTGGGTCAAATGATATTTTTAACTGTATGGCCAGTATCACATTGTGTGAGTGACGGAAGAGAAGCAGTGCCATCTGCAGCCACTTCTACTGCTGCCACCTGGGCATGACTGGAGGTGTGATGGGTGTGTGTCTAAAGGTATCCCTCTTTTGCATCTCAGAAAGGTGAGAGGTATGCCATGGATAGCATTTTTGGTGTAAAGTTTGCAAACTGATTGTCATTTTTATTTGCTTTCATAAGCAGGTCCCTTAGTCTCCTGTGGGCAATGGGCCTAATTTACAGAGGCATCTTCATGCTGAATAGAGGTCATTGGAGAAGATAAGTGATCTGGAAAACTAGTCATTGCATTAAAAACTTGTCTGCTATTAGAACACATTCCCCTTTAAAACATTAGAGGTTTAAACGGACAACATTACATCAACACCCGTCCATAAAATATACGTTTTACTTCATTCTTCGAATTGAGAATAAAACAGTCAGTTCTAGCTGCAGTTCATAAATTCATTAACATACCGTTAACATACCTAGGCGAAAAAGAATATGAATGTGTGTCTTGAAGCAGTAACCTGTCCACGGTCTTGAATCCATTAATTTATGAACTGAAACTGACACTGGAACTGACTGTTCTATTCTTAATTTAAAGAAAGTAAAAAGTTATATTTTATGGACAGGTGTTGATGTACTTGTTTCTGCGTATGCCTCCAATAATGTAAGGGTAAGATGGTCTGATATTAGATGATAGCCAAAGTTGCTGAAAGGTTAGTTCAGGTGTGCAGTTTGGTTTTTAAAGGCATGATTTTGATGTTGTTGATCTCTGGCAAATAAATGTTTAGTTAACCAGGCCTTAAGTTTAATCAGAAGAATATTAAACATCAGTAGCTGGTTGTAGGGCATATTTTTTTTGTTTCCATTAGATCTTTTAGATATTCCTTTTCTTCTGTCATCTGGTTATTTTTACATCATTATCTCCCCAAACGGATAAGTGTTCAGCACATCCCACATGCATTACCTCCAAGTGCAACTACTTTACTTTACCATAGAAGAGCATAATAAAGCATGCTGCATGCTGTTGTTGTTTTTAATCTTGTGGGTCCTTTCACACCAATGGACTGCCCATTTGCTACAACTTTGATAAATTTAATAGCCAGATATTACAATTGTTTACCATGTAACAGCTACAATGGTACATATATTTTCTCCATAGTCTGTAGCAGGGAAAGTAACCCAAAAGTTTTAGTGTGTGGCCATCAAACAGTTTTTTTTTCATCTGAGTTTGCATCCTTCCCAAGAGAGAGAAGTATTGTAAACAGGAAAACCTTAATGTATTACTGAGGGTCTTTTCATACTTGGGCGGTGTGGTGCAGGGAAATAAAAGTCTACAGGGTAGTTCATACTACCTACACTATGTAACGCGAGCGCATACCTACGTTGCCGTGCGGATCCTGCGGCGACCTGAGGCGGACCGGAAGTCATGTAAGTCTATGGCGATGCAGGGATTTAAAAAAAAATGTTGGCGGCGGCGTTGTGGCCCATATGCGCAAAAGAGTATTTTTACAATATGCTTCCGTGCACTTCAGTATTTCCAAAACAGGAAGTGAGCACAAACAAGTGTCACTTCCTGTTTGGCTGTGAGCCAGAAAAGGATTACATTGTATTAACACGGTAATCCCCAAAGGCATGTTTTTGATGGTGCTGTGTGGTGTGGTCCCTGGACTGCACCGCTAATGCCAGCCGATAGTCTGAAACCGGCCTGAGAGATTCAGCAGAAGCCTCAAAACGGCAAACCTTACTAATTATCTTATAATACATTTACCTTTGCCCCTAATGTCTTTGTAATATATATCATCATATTTTTCATTTGCCTTTCTTTTTTTTATGTTTTTCTTTCCATCTTAGTGCCTCTAATGATACACTCAAATATAGTGATTTTCTAAGGGAAGCAGATGACCTTTTTCACATAGTAGCCACTGTGTTATTATTTCCCCTTATTGTTCTTGAATATTTAATAAAGCTTTAGTGTTAAACATTTCCTATGGTTATACACATTTATAACGCAAAAAAGATAATCAGTGTAATTTTATTACAATACATTTGTTATTTCTGAGATCCTGGTCTGTTGTGACATGTGTTAAAGGGTGCCACCATTAAATCATTCCCTCTTAATTTCATTCTTTGCTTTAGGGGACAGTTATATAACACATTTGTTGCTTTTGCATCTTGTAGCTGCACTGGCTTTGCAAAGTCTTTTCAAGGTGTGCTATTTTGTGTGCAAGAAATATATGCAACAGAAAACTATAAGAGGTTACCATCAAAATGCAGCAACAATGAGTTGGGACCGTGTCCTTGGTTTCCTAACGTTATGACTTATGTTAAGTGCGATCTTTGGTAAATCAAGGCCACAGTGTCATATCCATGGGCGTCCGCACATATGGCAAAACCGGGCATCTGCCCGAGCCTGGCCGCCCGCTGCCCCCCCCCTGGCCGCGTGCCCGTGCAGCCAGCAGGAGGGGAACACGCAGAGAAGAGAGAGAGCGCTATGGGCACAGTGGGGAAGGGCGGACGTCTCCCCCCCCCTTCCCTCACCTTAGGGGTCTCTCTCTCCCTCGCTGTCCCCTCCGGAATGAAGTGTGCAGCGGCTGGCAGCGGTGGGCGGAACTTACCTCCTCTCGCTCCTGCGCCGGAAGTTCTGGTGCCGCACTCTGGTCTGGATCAGGCCAGAGTAGCGGCTAATCCATCCGGCGCGTGCGACGAGAGGAGGTAAGTTCCGCCCACCGCTGCCAGCCGCTGCACACTTCATTCCGGACTCCGGAGGGGAGAGCGAGAGAGGGAGGGAGAGCCCCCTAAGGTGAGTGCCCATAGCTCTCCCTCTTCTCTCCGCTGCTCCCCTCCTCCTGCACACATGGCCACTTTTTCTGGGGACATATCCCCCTGGCTACATATACCGGGACATATACCCCTGCCTACATATACTGGGACATATACCCCTGCCTACATATACTGTCTGGGACATATACCCCTGCCTACATATACTGTCTGGGACATATACCCCTGCCTACATATACTGTCTGGGACATATACCCCTGCCTACATATACTGTCTGGGACATATACCCCTGCCTACATATACTGTCTGGGACATATACCCCTGCCTACATATACTGTCTGGGACATATACCCCTGCCTACATATACTGGGACATATACCCCTGCCTACATATACCCCTGCCTACATATACTGTCTGGGACATATACCCCTGCCTACATATACTGTCTGGGACATATACCCCTGCCTACATATACTGGGACATATACCCCTGCCTACATATACTGTCTGGGACATATACCCCTGCCTACATATACTGTCTGGGACATATACCCCTGCCTACATATACTGTCTGGGACATATACCCCTGCCTACATATACTGTCTGGGACATATACCCCTGCCTACATATACTGTCTGGGACATATACCCCTGCCTACATATACCCCTGCCTACATATACTGTCTGGGACATATACCCCTGCCTACATATACTGGGACATATACCCCCTGCCTACATATACTGGGACATATACCCGTGCCTACATATACTGGGCACATATACCCCTGGCTACCTGTTCTGGGGACATCTCTACCCCTGGCTACCAGTTCTGGGGACATCTATACCGCTGGCCACCTATTCTGGGGACACCTATAGACCTGGGGCTACCTATTTTTGGGGAACCACTGCTGTCAGATTGAGTGTATTTTGGGGAACTGCTGCCAGGTGAGAGGTGTCTACATATTAAGGGGGCATTCTGCCTATTTATGTGAAAAGCTGTCTATTTATGTGCCTCATGACTGCTGAATTTGTCTTGTTGCGGGCCTCATGGTTACTGACTTTGTCTTGTTGGGGGCCTCATGATTTGTTGGGGGCCTCAAGATTGCTGAATTTGTCTTGTTGGGGGCCTCATGATTGCTGAATTTGTCTTGTTGGGGGCCTCATGATTGCTGAATTTGTCTTGTTGGGGGCCTCATGATTGCTGAGTTGGTCATGTTGGGGGCCTCATGATTGCTGAATTTGTCTTGATGGGGGGGGCCTCATGATTGCTGAATTTGTCTTGTTGGGGGTCACATGATTGCTAACTGCGAGACTATGGAAAAAGCTGAATCATCATCATATGAGACAATAGCATTAAACCTACTTTTTCTGCTTTTTAAAACAGAAAATGAAACTGGGAGGTTCTAAAAAAAATGAATAATTTTTTTCAGGAGTACGATGGATGAAATTGTTTATCTTCACAGTTTATTTTCAACTTAATTTTCCATAATGTTCATGTATGAGTTAAAACGTTTGTATTTAGTTTAAATTGCTGTTGGCACTTTGTGATAGTAAAGTGACTTTGCAGTTTGGACACTCGACCTCCAAAAGGTTCGCCACCATTGTCCTAATCTAATGTCCCACCATTGCTTAGTTCATGTAAACTTGTCTCCACCCACGACCACACCCACATTCTGGTTCATGACCACACCCATTTTTCGGCGCGGCGCGCTACGCGCGCCGCATGACGTAGCTCCATTTTTTGGCGCGCTACGCGCGCCACACAACACCAGCCCAAGTTTTTAACTCCCCACTTTTTGCCCCCCCCTGGAAAATTTTCTGCGGACGCCCATGGTCATATCATTGTTCCTGGATTTATTAAAAATGATTTACTATTAGATGGCAAAGCACTGCAACCCTATGCTGGTCATGTTAGAGGACAGCTGACGGCTGCCTAAAAGGCTACTGAATTACTTCTTTATGCTATTACGATTGCAATCATGTAACAACTGTAAGAATTTTGTTAGGACTAAATGCAAATCTGCCTGGATTTATTAAAAAAGGGTCACCTGCAAGGAAAGGCATATAACTGCCATCTCACTTCTGCTAATACAGTAACCATTTAGTATCTCTCATCGGGGCTGATTCATGAAGCTGCACTGCTATAGCAGCGTGCGCTCCATAACCAGCACCGCATGCGCTCCATAACCAGCACATAACCAGCACCGCACTCATAGTTACTATTTAATTAACATAGTAGGGGCCCATCTAGTGAAGTATCGCAGTCCCAATACTTCACAGCAGCGGGCGGCATTTAAAGGAACGCACGTTGCAATGTATTGCTATGTAAGCAACGCACGTAACTAAGGAAGCTAACGTGCAGCCAGGGCCGGTTCTCACATGAAGCATGGTGAAACATTTGCATCAGGCGGCGGAGATTACAGGGGCAGCATGTTTGTACTCTGTTTACACTTACAACATGCAGCTAGAGTAGGAGGAGAAGCGAGAGGAGAGCGAGGGGAAGAGGTCATCATTGGGGAAAAGCAGCTTGTTGTGCTGTGTGAGGAGTCTGACAGTGAGAGAGGAGGGGGGCGGCAGGAGGGCAGTAGTGTTTCATTTGATTTCCACAGCAGAAGGGAGGAGGTGGCACTGCTGTCCTGACTGAGGAGGAATGGAGTTGCCGAGGGTGAGCAGTTTGTTTGTCACACACAAACTCACAGCCAGCCAGCGTGCTAATGTGTTGAGCTGCAGCATGTCACGCGGGAACACTAAACGAAGCAGAGTAAATTGTTGGGTGCTGTGCAATAGTTCCAGATCGGGGGAGTGGTGCGTACTGACAAAATTGCCTCAGCCGCAAAAAGTCTAGAACTGGCCCTGCGTGTAGCCTTCAATTTAGAGTGGGGTGCTAGTCATGGAGCTCGCTCTGCTATAGCAGTGCAGCTTCACGAATAACTCCCATTATTATATGATGCAACAGATGAGGATTGCAAACTTTTTCCACTTTATTTTTGAAAAGTGCAGTCCCAGTTTTCAGTAAGACGATGTTCTCCATTAGTCTGCTGCGTGAGAAAGTTGTAGTAAGCCCGTCTCTGGCACATATTCAATCAACTTTTCTCCTTTGTTTTCCCCCAAGAGATCTTTTCACACGTTATCAATAAAATAACTTTAATGCCTCCAGCAAGCAAGACAACACTGTACTCAAAATAAGTTTGATATTACTGTTTCTAAACTACTTTTTAGTATCTTTGCAATTGCACTGTGCTGAAAGGTTATTTTTGGAGAAGATTAAAACTGATCTGGGAGAAAACTTAGAAGTGAAGACAATTGAATATGGGCTCCTCTGTCGCTACAGTTGACATCATGTTAAAACCTAAAGAGAAACTGTAATCAAGGATTGAACCTCATTCCAATCAGTAGCTGATACCCCCTTTCCCATGAGAAATCTTTACCTTTTCTTAAATAGATCATCTGGGGGCTGATATTGTGGTGAAACCCCTCCCACAGTGTGATGTCAGGACCTTGGTCCTGACAGTTCCTGTCTGTGAACTTTGTTTCATTGTGGGAAATGACAGCTGTTTCCAACTGCCAAGCAACCAGTATCTATCTTTGTGGATATGTATATCTATAAAAAAAACTACCTTTTAGCCTATCACAGTGTTAGTGGGTGTGGTTATAAAAAATGGCAGTTGGTGCTGTCTAGTTTTCTTCTTGTCTGCCAGTAGTAAATATGATGACGTGCAGGCTGATTGTGGATCAAACAACATGAACAATTTACATGGCAAATTTCAAACATTTCTTGACCCTTTCTACTATTTTTTAACTTCTCCCTTTGCGTGTATTGCTTTACTTTTCCCCCCTTTTCGTTAAAGTTCCTCTTTTAAGGGGGCACTACAGCGAAAAATTATAAAATTTAAAATATGTGCAAACATATACAAATTAGAAGTACACTTTTTCCAGAGTAAAACGAGCCATAAATTACCTTTCTCCTTTCTTGCTGTCACTTATAGTAGGCAGTAGAAATCTGACAAAAGTGACGGGTTTTGGACTAGTCTATCTCTTCTCAGCAAGGCTTTTATTCTTTATAAAGATATTCTCTAAGAGCCTTACACACTGCTGCGCTTGCGCTGCGCTTTTAAAATCGCATGCATTTTTAATCACAAGGTCTTTTGAAAAATCATGAAAATCGCGAAGACCTCTACACATTGGTGCGGTGCAATTTTTCTATTTTCACCAAGGCTTTGCGATTTAAAAATCGAATGCGATTTTAAAAGCGCAGCAGTGTGTACAGGCCCTTAAAAGGATTTAAACAATGATGCTGGCCAGCCTCCCTGCTCCCTACACAGTTTTTTGGCAGTTGGACAGAGCAACTGCCATTCACTAAGTGCTTTTGAAAATAAATATATCCCGGAGAATCCCCTATAAAGAGATAGACTAGTCCAAAACCTGTCACTTCTGTAAGATTTCTACAACCTACTATAAGTGACAGCAACATAGGAGAAAAGTAATGTATGGCTAATTTTACTCTGGAAAAAGTGTACTTCTTATTTTTATATGTTTGCACATATTTTAAATTTTATAATTTTTTGCTGTAGTGCCCCTTTAAGTGCAAGGCAGGGGTCACACTTATCGGCTTTCGTGGGCATTTTCTGCACAGAAAAACTGATTTCATCTGAGAAGAACTTGTGTTAATCAATGGGCTAGGTCACACTTGAATGCAGATTTCATGCGCAGGAAAAAACTGACATCTTGCGCAATTTGTCAGTTTTCTCTATAAATTAGATTAGCTGCTGTAAAGCAGGGGTCACACTTGTCTTTCAGTTTTCTGAAAAGTGTAGAAAACTGAAGACAAGTGTGACCCCTGCCTCACTCTATGTTGTAATAAATTAAAAAAAACTTTATCAGTCAGTTATATGATATGATAGTTTGGAACTATTTTAACAAATTGTGTTGGAAAGACATGTCTGCTGAGCTCATGTAGGGCACTGTAATAACTTCCCGGGAGGAAGTGGTGAGTGGGAGTGATTGGCGGAAGCAGAAATAAAAGGCATCTCTGGCATCCCCCCAGACATGCAATCTTCTTCCCTATACTTGATTGGATAATTGCAATATACCTAGAACCACTGACATGCTGGATATTTTACCTTTTGATTTTGTAGACTTTTAGTTTAAAGGGACCCTAAGCAGTAGAAATAAATGAAATCGGTACTTACCTGGGGCTTCCTCCAGGTCCCCCTTGGCATCCTCCTGGCTCCTCTCCGGGTCCCGCTGCAGACTTCACTACCGGCGACACCCAAGCCGAGTGTCGGCCTAACACTACCTTAATGGTGAAGCTACGCGTCATCACGTCGGCCGGCGTGACAGTACTGTACATGCGCGGTTTTCTAACTCTGAACCGCTCATGTCTAGTACTGTCGCACCGGCCACTGTGATGACGCATAGCGTCCGACGTGATGACGCGCATCGTCACTGTTAAGGAAGTGTTGGGCCGACACTCTGTCCGGGTGTTGCCGGTAGTGAAGTCTGCAGCAGGACCCGGAGAGGAGCCTGGAGGATGCCGGGGGACCTTGCGGCCTACAGTGGGCTGGAGAAAGCCCCAGGTAAGTACTGATTTCATTTATTTTTACTGCTCAAGGTCCCTTTAAGGGAACCAGAGTCAAAGCTTAGGTCTAAAAGGAAATACTTACCTAAGAAGAGGATAGCCTCTGGATCCTGTAGAGAAGGGGTCTCAAACTCAATTTACCTGGGGGCCGCAGGAGGCAAAGTCAGGATGAGGCTGGGCCGCATAAGGGATTTCACAATCGCGGCGCATCGCCGCCTCTGCCCGCCCCTCTCACTTTTCCTTCACAGAGAGGGGCGGGGAGAGGCGCGATCCGTGCGGCGATTGA
The DNA here is from genome assembly GCF_040937935.1 of Hyperolius riggenbachi. Lineage (NCBI taxonomy): Eukaryota > Metazoa > Chordata > Amphibia > Anura > Hyperoliidae > Hyperolius > Hyperolius riggenbachi. The sequence goes on from NC_090651.1 coordinate 250,782,761, forward strand.
CGTCAGGAGGGGCAGAGCTGAAGCCGAAAGCTCTGCCTCTTCCAGGAAATGCCGGCGGATTGCACCCCAGGTGATTTGGGGGCTCTGCAGCCCTCGTTTAGCGGCGGGGATGCGGCGGATTACTTGGGAGCACTGAAGCGAACTATAAGGAAGCTTTTGCCAGCGAGGGCCACAAAATATTGTATCGAGGGCCGCAAATGGCCCGCGGGCCGCGAGTTTGAGACCCCTGCTGTAGAGGCCTTACACTGTATCTTCTGGTCCCCTGCTGCTGCTTGCTGACCCCCCCAAAGATTTCCAACAAAGGCTTGTTTGAAATCTGATTGGGACCATGCTCCTTGTCAGGCACAAGCGCAGCCGTACTGCACAGCAAGTAAGATGCAGCACAGCCATGCTCGTGTGTAAAATGGAGTGTACGGCACTGCTGGATTCCAAGCAATGGTTGAATATTTATTCACAGCGGAGTACAATTAACAAGTGCATTTCAGCAGTTGCAGTTGCATACCGAGTCTCAGTGCTTGTGAGTGCAGAGGGGTGTGCATCCTACAATTGTTTTGTGAGCTTCCACTTCCTTTAGGGCTTTTTGCCTTGGAAACGATCATAGCATGCCACCCCTCTGTGCCCCCAAGCAAAATGCATTTGGTAACGGTACTCCACTGGGAATGTATAGTCAACCATTGCTTCAGATCCAGCAGTGATGTACATTCTTTCCATTCCACATGATTTTTACAACTACATCCTATGGTATTCTGTACTTGTTGAATATGCAACAGAAGTAACCCATGTTCACTACAGTGAAGACCAGAACTCACTCTCCCTACCTATGGAAACGTGAGTGCTGTGTGTGTATAAGGAAGAGTGGGAGGGGCTACGGTAAGACTTAACAGAGTAGTATTGAACTAGTCAGCACTAACTCAACATAGTTTTTGTTCTAGGACTTAAAGGGAACCTTAACCGGCGGGGAAAAATAAATTCACTTACCTGGGGGCTTTCCCAAGCCTCCTGCAGCCGTCCTGTGCCCGCGACGGTCCTTCGGTGCCCTCCGGTCTCCCTCCGACGCTAAGTTTCGTTTTCGGCCGACCGCCAGTCATCCTCCGGCAAAGCGTCCTCTTCTTTCGTATTCCTCGTCGTAAAGAGCCGTAAAGCGCGTCCGCATGACGCGTTTGGCGTCATGTGGACACGCTTTACGACTCTTTACGACGGGGAATGCGGAAGAAGAGGACGCTTTGCCGGAGGACGACTGGCAGTCGGCCGAAAACGAAACTTAGCGGCGGAGGGAGACCGGAGGGCACCGAAGGACCGGCGCGGGCACAGGATGGCTGCAGGAGGCTTGGGAAAGCCCCCAGGTAAGTGAATTTATTTTTCCCCGCCGGTTAAGGTTCCCTTTAAGCTTTAAAATAAACCTAAAAACCTCACCTGCTGTGAGGAACATTTACTGACAGCTATAGCTCAAAAGAGAGTCACATGATCTGAGCAGCCACTGGAAACATTGAGGAGAAGGGATAGGATATTTCCCTTTGAAAGCAGAAGCTGATTGATTAATCATTCTTAAATATCACATGACAGCCAGATTACCCATTTACAAATATCACAGCACTGGTTTTGTATTTACATAAGAAACACGTCTATAGTATACAGTAAGTATACTTTATGCAGTGCAGATTTATTATGATGCAGTGCAGTGGCATAACTTACTAATGATTATTCATTGCCTGTCCCCTACAGAAAGTGGCACAACAGCCAGCAAGAAACTATTATTTGAAAATCTGTTGTGTGACAGCAAATCTCACAGCCTTGCTCATTGCATCTCAGTCTTTATAAATGTCTTTAATTATCCCAGAGCATTTGCCTGAGCCTCCAGAACTGTGAGCCCCGCCTGCTAGTGACTAGGACAATCAGAAAAGCTTACCTCGACAATTTCTCCTGCATAATGCTCAAATCTCACCTGCAAGCCTTCTTTCCTCTGGGAAGACTCTCAATTCTTTCATTCCCTTAAACGCATCAGGAGAGCAATTATTTCACCTCTCTTTGCACAATTATTTTTAGTATTGATTTTATTCCTTCATATCTAAAGCTCTGACCGTAGAAGTTTCTGCTCTGGGAGAAGATGCTGTTTAGAAATGGCATTCCAGCCCTAAAAATCTAATTTGCAGGCTGAGGTTGCATAGAGGCAGCCTTGAACCGAAATCCCTCGGCAAGCAATTCTCTACCATAGCAACCAATCCCGATTTATCTGGCTAAAATCCTCTGAGCCAGGGAATATTTTTTTCCTTAAATGTTTTGTTACAAGAGCTTGGGGACCACAGCAGAGAGGAGCAGAAAAAGGGGACATGCTCTCATTCTTTAAAAAAGAAAATCTATTATAAATTGAATTATTAAAACTATTAAAGATTAAATAAATTGCTGTTTGCTTGTGAATTCAGTGGGGTTAGGGCATACTAAATTACATTTGTCAGTTTTTAAATCCCATAGTAATAAAACATAAGGTATTAGAAGAAATAAAGTATGCTCGGACTAAATAAATGCTGCCTTGCGATAACAAAATAATTTTTACTGTCTTCATAATTATAGTAGAAATTACGGTGTGGTTTAAAAGCAGGCCACACAGTTCAGACATGCTTAGGTCTGTTTGTGTTTAACATACCATCAACCCACGCCCAAACCGCAAAACATTCTGCTACTTAAACTTTAGTATGACCTGCAGTTTGTACCTGCAGTCTGTCCTGTGAGACTGTTGGCACCTTACAACAGACTGCACAGATTGCTGAGGTATGCAGTAACAGAGTGAGATGCTGCATGCTGTGCACTGTGGAAATGAGCCCTAACTTTGGAACAGCTAAATAAAAACATGCCAAAGCTGGACACCCCGCTAAATAGCAAGCTTTGGGGCCGCCCGTTATAAGAACTGAGCATGGCGTACTTACCTCAGGAGGGGAAGCCTCTGGACCCTAATGAGGCTTCTCCATCCTCTTTATCTTGGAGGATGAAGAGAGCACCCCATAAACATCAATGATGGCACAGAGCATCCCATACACATTTATAAATAAAAATTTATAAATTGTTACATCTCATTTATATCTTATATTCAATCATTTTTGTTGTGATTGTGTCAAAATCAAACATAAGTGTGTAGTACATTGAGCGGAAAAAAACCCAAATGAAATTGTCAAGCAGCCCCGTTTCTATGGGCGTGCGATACGTGCAGTCGCCCGGGGCGCTTCATTTTGCGACAGGAGGGGGCGCTGGAGCTGGGGGAATAGACATAATAGTTACAACACACCTTCTCCAGCCATTCCCCCACAGTTTCAATGTCTTTTCTCTCTCGGCGTCCGTCGCCTGGTAACAGCATCCCCTGTGATGACGTACCACATGTCATCACAGGAAGTGCTGTTACTAAGACAGATGCCGGGAAAGTAAGGACATTGAAGCAGCGCGGGTTCGGCGGAAGGAGATGAGTTGTAACTATTATGTCCGCTCCCCCAGCCTGCCACACAACTACGGGAACCTACCTAACTGACCTAAACTACGGGAACCTACCTAACTGACCTAAACTACGGGAACCTACCCAACTAACCTATATTGCGGGATCCTACCTAACTGACCTAAACTGCGAGAACCTACCTACCTAACCTACACTGCGGGAACCTACCTGTAACGATCGGTGTAACACAGAGAGGGTCTGATTACCGGTGATCTGCAGTATCACCGAGAATACAGATATATACCTGATTATTGATGATCTGCAGTATCACCGATAATCAGATATATCTTCTAACCTCTGGACACCTGAGGGATGAGAGTGTTTGGTGCAACAGTAATACTTTGAGGAAAGCACCTGAGGGATAGGTGCTAAGCAGTTAGAGATACTGCTCTGGATCAGATTTCTTCCACAGGTCTGATGCTCCCCAAGGGGCGGAGCCAGACTGAGAGAGTGGGAAGGACAGAACGTGAGTGACACCAAGGAGCAGTGTCACTAACGGATCTGTGAACTATCTCTTAAGGACTAAGGTGTGAGTTCCTTGGCCATCAACACCTTGGAAACTGGTCTAGATAAGAATACAGATAATAACAGAATTCCTAGGCTAAGGTGTGAGCTCCGTGATCATCAACACCTACGAATCTGTCTAATAACACAGATACTGACAAGGTCTGAGTGCTACCACGTAGTGATCGCAACGCCAGACACCAGAGAACTGACCAGCACCCAGTATATATACTCTAGCGCTCTCCAGCGCCTCCCCTAAGTGCTGGACCAATGAAGGTTGCTGAATTTGTCAGCTGACCAGCTTGGTCAGCTGACCCCCTTCTGACTGCCATAAAGGCCCTGCCTCTCTGCGCGCACGCGTCCTCCTAAACCAATGTGGACTATCAGTCCTAGCCACACCAGTCATGTGTTGTAATGTTTCTGCTATGTTGGATGCGGAAACCGCCGCACCGCTGTCCGTGCTTGCGGCGTTTTCTCCACATTGTTGAAGGGAGCAGGACTATGCGTGCAACTTGCCGCCTTGGACGCGGAATCCGCCACCCTGTTGTTAGAGCATTCGGCGGTTTCTCCGCGCTCCACCTCACTCTGAGTCTTAGCGGCGGCTTTTCCGCGTTTCCTCACAGTACCCCCCCCCCCCTGAGGAGTGGACTCCGGACAACTCCTACCAGGTTTCTCGGGATATCGAGTGTGGAATTCCCTTCTTAATTTGTCCACATGCATACGACACTCAGGTACCCATGATCTCTCCTCCATACCATACCCCTTCCAGTGCACTAGATACTGTAGTGAGTTCTGCACTACTCGTGAATCTAAAATTTTCTCTACTTCATACTCAGGTTGGTTGTCTACCATGACAGGAGAAGGAGGAGTGGTACCCACATGAACTGCTGGTCCAAGCAGGGACACATGGAAAGATCTTACACCACGCATGCTAGCAGGAAGATCGATGGCATAAGTAACATTGTTGATCTTCCTGGTCACAGAAAAAGGGCCCACAAACCTGGGACCTAACTTGGGCGAGGGTTGTTTCAGGTTTAAATGACGTGTGGACACCCAGACCAGGTCTCCTGGTCGGAACTTCCACTCTAAGGATCGTTTTTTGTCAGCTTGACCTTTCTGACTTTGAAAAGCCTTTTTCAAATTGCTTTTCACCATTCCCCAAATGGCTTTGAACGACTTGTGCCAAGCCTCCAGAGCTGGAAACGGAGTGGAGGCTACTGGCAATGGGGAAAACTTGGGCAACTTTCCAGTTACCACCTGAAACTCAGAGAACCTAGAGGAAGAGCTTTTCAAATTATTGTGCGCAAATTCTGCATAAGACAAGAACTTGACCCAATCGGTTTGTGCTTCTGCAACATAGCACCTCAAAAATTGTTCCAATGACTGATTAACCCTCTCCGTCTGACCGTTGGTCTGTGGGTGGTAGCCCGACGAAAATGACAGTTCCATGCCCATTTGATGGCAAAATGCCCTCCAAAATCTCGAGACAAATTGGACTCCCCGATCTGACACTATGTTTTCCGGAATGCCATGAAGTCGGAAAACGTGGATGATGAAAAGATCGGTCAACTCCTGGGCCGAGGGGAGTCCTTTCAAGGGCACAAAATGCAGGGGCGTCTCTAGCCATTTTGTCACTCCAGGCGAGAAATCCTGTGGCACCCCCCCCGTGATTGCCCCCAGTCCCATACCCCGCACCCCTCATGGTGAACACCACTCCTGTGGTGAACCCCACCCCCAAGACCCCCGAAAATCATAATGCAGCAGCGTTTCACCAGAAAATGTACTTATTGCGGCATGGGTTCACCAGAAAATAGTTGTTATGCAGCAGAGCGTTTCACCATAAAATATACTTATTGCGGCATGCACTCACACACACCACACACAGTACACACACACACACACTATACACACACAGTGTACACACACACACACACACACACACACACACACTAGACATGCACAGCACAGTACACACACTATACACACACACACACACACACACACACACTATACACCACACATTACACACACACACACACACACACACACTAGACATGCACAGCACAGTACACACACTACACACACACACACACACACACTGCACACAACATACACACACACACACAGTACACACACTGCACACAACATACACACTATACACAGTACACACACACACACACACACACACACACACACTAGACATGCACAGCACAGTACACACACTATACACACACACACAGTACACACACTGCACACAACATACACACACACACACACACTACACACACTGCACACAACATACACACTATACACAGTACACACACACACACTTTAGACACGCACAGCACAGTACACACACACACACACACACACACACACACACACAACACACACTGCACACAACATACACACTATACACAGTACACACACACACACACACACTAGACATGCCCAGCACAGTACACACACTATACACACACACACACACACACACACAGTACACACACTGCACACAACATACACACTATACACAGTACACACACACACACACTTTAGACACGCACAGCACAGTACACACACACACACACACACACACACACACACACACACACACACACACACACACACACACACACACACACACACACACACAGCACACTGTACACAGCACACAGTAGACATACACTATACACATACAGAGATAGGAGGAGTGGAGTGAGACTGAGAATAGCCTGAGATGGAGCAGTTTATCTGTATTGCAGTCCCACATTACACAGAGACTAGTTGCTGGTAATAGGACTGCTGTCCCTGCCAATCTCTTACACAAGTCAGCAAGCAGCCCTCCTGGAGTCTAGGGACTGTCAAAACTTTTCAACCTGTTTAAGACCTTATCTACACATGCAGTCATTATAACAATGGGGAGAGACCAGACAGATTTTTTCCCACTGACCCTCCAGACGAGTTCTACATCATGCTGTGTATATTTACCAGCTAGCCTGCCCTCTAATTGCACTTTTATCAGCTAGCCTAGTATTTTACATTGCCTTACATCAACAAACCTGAATACAGCAGACACAGGACCAACCCTAAATCATTGAATGAAAGGCGGCCTGGGGGGAAGTCAATGCCTGGCTGCTACACAGTCTCTACATCCACGCAGTTAGCAGTAGCAGAGAGAGAGGGACTGAATTCTCAGGAGTTGGACTCAGGAGCTGATGATGCTGTACTCCTCGGATCCCTGACTAGGATGAGTGCCTTCTCTCACTGACTCATTCATTACTGTGGTTCTTTGAAACATTGAGCTGAAGTCCAGTCAGCCCCGCTGCTGCTGTGTAAACTGACACCTGAGTCAGCTGAGAGGCATTTCTTCTCTCACTACTCAGTGCAGAAGCGCCCTTGCCTCTTCCTGTCGCCTTAGGCGAAAATTTATAGCTGCCTAATGGCTCGGACGCCTGTGACAAAATGGGCCATTTTACTGAAACGGTCGATTACCACCCAAATGACCGACATGCCTTCAGACCTTGGAAGTTCACCTACAAAATCCATGGACAGATGGGTCCATGGTTCACTCGGGGTGGGCAAAGGCTGCAACGTTCCCACAGGTGCCAGACGGGAGGGTTTGCTTTTAGCACACACTGCACACTCTCTGACATACTCATTGCAGTCTGTTGCCAAAGAAGGCCACCAAGCACATCTAGCAACCAAGTCTTGCGTTCTGGAGGCCCCTGGGTGCCCAGCATTCTTGTGTGAGTGAAACATCTGCAAAACCTGGAGACGAAAGGGCAAATTCACAAACATAACCCCTTCAGGCTTTCCCTCAGGGACATCCTGCTGGAAGGGACCTAAAGTCTCCTTCCAGTCTTTACAAGTTTCTGTGGCTCCCAGTACTACCTTCTGGGGAACAATGGTTTCAGGTTCTGAGGGCTGTGCTGTCTCTGGCTCAAAACATCTAGACAAGGCATCCGCCTTAATGTTTTTACTACCAGGAGTGTACGTAATTACAAATCTAAATCTCGAGAAAAACAGTGACCACCGAGACTGACGGGGACTCACTCTCTTAGCCCCCTCAATGTATTCCAAATTTTTGTGATCAGTGTAGACTGTAATTGTATGTTCTGCTCCTCTAACCAATGACGCCATTCTTCAAAGGCCAACTTAATGGCTAGGAGCTCCCTGTTGCCTATATCGTAGTTTTTCTCTGCTGGAGAAAACCTCTGGGAAAAATAGGCACACGGGTGCAATCTTCCCTGCAACCCAGAGCGTTGAGACAGCACAGCCCCTACTCCAACCTCTGAGGCGTCAACCTCTACAATGAATGGATAGGAGGTGTCCACGTGCCTCAATATGGGTGCAGAGCAAAACAATTCTTTCAAAGTGGAGAAAGCGGCCAGAGCTTCGGGGGACCAATGGTTAGTGTCTGCCCCTTTTTTTGTGAGACTGGTGAGGGGTGCTATGACTGTGGAGTACCCCTTTATAAACCTTCTATAGTAATTCGCAAACCCTAGAAATCTCTGAAGAGATTTGAGTCCTACTGGTTGGGGCCATTCCAGGACAGCAGAGACTTTGGCGGGATCCATAGAAAGGCCCGAGGTGGAAATTATGTATTCCAGAAAAGCGACAGATGTCACCTCAAAAATGCATTTCTCCAATTTAGCATAAAGCCTGTTTTGTCTGAGCTTGTGTAGCACGAATTTGACATGAGCCCTGTGCTCAGAGAGGTTGTCTGAGAAGATCAATATATCGTCCAGGTATATCAAGACAAATCGACCCAACACCTCCCTGAAAACTTCATTAATGAGTTCCTGGAAGACGGCCGGGGCGTTACACAACTCGAAGGGCATCACCAGATACTCGTAATGCCGGTCGGGTGTGTTAAAGGCCGTCTTCCATTCATCGCCCTCTCTGATCCGCACCAGATTGTATGCACCCCGCAAATCTAATTTCGAGAAAATCTTGGCATTGGTGACCTGAGTGAATAAATCGTCTATCAAAGGTAATGGATAGCGATTTTTAACCGTGATTTTATTCAGTCCCCGGTAATCAATGCAAGGCCCAAGGCCTCCGTCCTTTTTTTTTTTACAAAAAAGAAACCTGCTCCGGCAGGGGACCGGGACGGACGAATAAATCCCTTAGCCAAGTTCTCCCAGATGTATTCTTGCATGGCCACCTTTTCTGGCCCAGACAAATTGTAAAGATGGCCTCTAGGGGGCATACAACCTGATCGGAGATCAATCGGGCAATCGAAAGGGCGATGTGGAGGTAGTTTATCGGCAGCTTTGGGACAAAACACGTCATAAAACTCCGCAAATTGTTCTGGCACACTCTCCACATGAATCCTGGTCTGGCCTAAGGTCACCTTCACTAAACAATGACGAAAACAGTGGGCTGACCAGCTCGTTAGCTGACCGGTAGCCCAATTTATCTGAGGGGAGTGAAGGTGTAACCACGGCATACCAAGGATGATTGTGGAGGTTGTCATGCGCAACACAAAAAACTGCAACTTCTCTCTATGCAGCACCCCTATAGTGACTTCCACCTCTGGTGTCTGGGACAGCGGATGGTTACGCTGTAGGGGGCGAATCATCCACTGCCGTAACCTGAAGGGGTGGTTTTACCGGAGTGAGCGGAACACCTAATTTCATAGCAAATTCATAGTCCATAAAATTAGCCGCTGAGCCTGAATCAATGAAGGCCTCAGAGACTTCAGAATTATCTTCCCATGTAATCATACAAGGGAGAAGTAATCGCTTATCCTTTAGGGGTAAGATCTGTACACCTAGGGTATTACCCCCAACTACTCCTAGGCAGTGGCGTTTCCGCTCCACTTGCGCAGTTTTAACCGACCAATCTGCATTGGCTCTGAAGGAGGTGAAACTGGAGGAGGTGGAGTCTCCGGAGGTGCAGCGTAGGACATCATTTTAACATTGTTTCTACCCTGGGTCTGCTTTTGATACCGTAATCTGCGATCAATCCTGATCGCCGAGGAAATGGCCTCATCGACGGTTTTGGGCTCGGGCTGACTTAACATAAGATCAGAGACTTCATCTGACAACCCTGATAAGAAACAGTCTAAAAGAGCATAGTTGTCCCACCTGGCTGAAACTGACCACCTCCTAAATTTGGCAGCATACTCTTCGACTGGACTCTTGCCTTGACGCAACAACTTGAGCTTCCTCTCAGAAGTCGAGGCAATGTCTGGATCGTCGTAAATTACTGCCATAGCCTTAAAAAATTCATCTACAGAGGTTAGAGCTAAATCCCCAGCGGGTAAACTGTATGCCCATGTCTGGGAATCGCCTGTTAACAACGTCTTAATAAACGTGACCCTTTGGGCCATGGTTCCTGAAGATCTAGATCTCAACTCTACTCCTAAAATTTCGAAAGTCAGATCTGTGACCGGAAAACTTTTCAGGTACAGGCATACGTATGTCTGTGCTAGGAGGAGATCACACCTCGTCCACTGCCATCTGGAGGGTACGTAAAGAACCAGACAAAGCGTCAATCATAGCTTTGTGGTTACCCAGCACTTGATTGATGGAATCCACCGAAGTGGTAAATGTGCCCAGACGGTCAGTGTGTGCGTCCATTTGCATTTTTTGGTCTGGCGTTCTGTAACGATCGGTGTAACACAGAGAGGGTCTGATTACCGGTGATCTGCAGTATCACCGAGAATACAGATATATACCCGATTATTGATGATCTGCAGTATCACCGATAATCAGATATATCTTCTAACCTCTGGACACCTGAGGGATGAGAGTGTTTGGTGCAACAGTAATACTTTGAGGAAAGCACCTGAGAGATAGGTGCTAAGCAGTGAGAGATACTGCTCTGGATCAGATTCCTTCCACAGGTCTGATGCTCCCCAAGGGGCGGAGCCAGATTGAGAGAGTGGGAAGGACAGAACGTGAGTGACACCAAGGAGCAGTGTCACTAACGGATCTGTGAACTATCTCTTAACAGGAGAGATAGTTCTCGAGGTCGGACGGGCCAGGTCGTAAACACACAGACAGATACGGTACAGAGACAGGAGACAGATGCAGATTCCTGGAACTAGCAGAGTTTGGCAACAGGGTATCAGAAAGACAAAGGTACAGAATCAGAGATCAGAAGAATGGTCAGGAAAGCAGAAGGTCATAACAGATAATCAACAATGCCTAGACTTGAGTGTGAGCTCCAAGATTCTCACACTCCAGGAACTGAGCTAGATAATACAATAATACAGATGGTACAAAAGTCCTAGACTAAGGTGTGAGTTCCTTGGCCATCAACACCTTGGAAACTGGTCTAGATAAGAATACAGATAATAACAGAATTCCTAGGCTAAGGTGTGAGCTCCGTGATCATCAACACCTACGAAACTGTCTAATAACACAGATACTGACAAGGTCTGAGTGCTACCACGTAGTGATCGCAACACCAGACACCAGAGAACTGACCAGCACCCAGTATATATACTCTAGCGCTCTCCAGCGCCTCCCCTAAGTGCTGGACCAATGAAGGTTGCTGAATTTGTCAGTTGACCAGCTTGGTCAGCTGACCCCTTTCTGACTGCCATAAAGGCCCTGCCTCTCTGTGCGCGCGCGCGTCCTCCTAAACCAGCTGTGCCCAACCTACGGCCCGCGGGCCATTTGTGGCCCGCGAGGCCAGTTTCTGTGGCCCGCGTGGCGGTGTCCTGCGGAGGGGGAGGCTGGGGGAGACTGAGGAGGCTGCCCGCGGAGGGGTAGAGGATCGGGTGGTATTGTGTAGTAAAGTATCGGCGTAGTCCCGCGCATACACGCTGGTATTCAGCCCCGGGTAGCGCTGGGATAGTTAGAAAGCCTCGCTCATTGGTTAGTGCAGGAACCTTCCTCCAATAGGAATTAGGCTGATTCCTATTGGAGGAAGGTTCCTGCACTAACCAATGAGCGAGGCTTTCTAACTATCCCAGCGCTACCCGGGGCTGAATACCAGCACATTCTCAAGTATGCGCGGGACTACGCCGATACTTTACTACGCAATACCACCCGATCCTCTCCTCCTCGGGCAGCCTCCTCAGCCCCACACAGAGCGGGCAGCCCACTCAGCCCCACACAGACAGGGCAGCCTCCTCAGCCCCACACAGAGCGGGCAGCCTCCTCAGCCCCACACAGACAGGGCAGCCCACTCAGCCCCACACAGACAGGGCAGCCCCCTCAGCCCCACACGGACAGGGCAGCCCACTCAGCCCCACACAGACAGGGCAGCCCCCTCAGCCCCACACAGACAGGGCAGCCTCCTCAGCCCCACACAGACAGGGCAGCCCACTCAGCCCCACACAGACAGGGCAGCCCCCTCAGCCCCACACAGACAGGGCAGCCTCCTCAGCCCCACACAGACAGGGCAGCCTCCTCAGCCCCACACAGACAGGGCAGCCCACTCAGCCCCACACAGACAGGGCAGCCTCCTCAGCCCCACACAGACAGGGCAGCCCACTCAGCCCCACACAGACAGGGCAGCCTCCTCAGCCCCACACAGACAGGGCAGCCTCCTCAGCCCCACACAGACAGGGCAGCCCACTCAGCCCCACACAGACAGGGCAGCCTCCTCAGCCCCACACAGGCAGGGCAGCCTCCTCAGCCCCACACAGACAGGGCAGCCCACTCAGCCCCACACAGACAGGGCAGCCCCCTCAGCCCCACACAGACAGGGCAGCCCACTCAGCCCCACACAGACAGGGCAGCCTCCTCAGCCCCACACAGACAGGGCAGCCTCCTCAGCCCCACACAGACAGGGCAGCCTCCTCAGCCCCACACAGACAGGGCAGCCTCCTCAGCCCCACACAGACAGGGCAGCCTCCTCAGCCCCACACAGACAGGGCAGCCCACTCAGCCCCACACAGACAGGGCAGCACCCTCAGCCCCACACAAAGCTGACAGCCCCCTCAGCCCCACACAGAGCTGACAGCCCCCTCAGCCCCACACAGAGCGGGCAGCCCCACACAGAAACTGGCTCACGTTCTCGCATCACAGATGATCATCTTCATTCTGTATTACGAATAAATGTTACAAATTTGGAGCCAAATATCCAGAAATTGGTTTCTGAAAAACAGCCGCAAACTTCTCATTAAGAAAATGTGCATCAAATGGTGAGTACAACAATTCTTATATTGTCGTTTTCTTTCCATTTCCAACACCATGTTAACTGTTACTAGAAAAACGTTTAAAGTTTTACATCGAAAATTTGTATGCATGTGTTCCGGCCCTCGAGATTTTTCTTGATTTAAAGGTCGGCCCTCGGGCCAAAAAAGGTTGGGCACCACTGTCCTAAACCAATGTGGACTATCAGTCCCAGCCACACCAGTCATGTGTTGTAATGTTTCTGCTATGTTGGATGCGGAAACCGCCGCACCGCTGTCCGTGCTTGCGGCGTTTTCTCCGCATTCTGCATTGTTGAAGGGAGCAGGACTATGCGTGCAACTTGCCGCCTTGGACGCGGAATCCGCCGCCCTGTTGTTAGAGCATGCGGCGGTTTCTCCGCGCTCCGCCTGCGCGCCAGCTGCCCTGTTGAACGCAGAGTCAGCCGCCTCACTCTGAGTCTTAGCGGCGGCTTTTCCGCGTTTCCTCACACTACCTATCTAACCTATACTGCGGATACCTACCTAACTAACCTATACTGCGGGATCCTACCTAACTGACCTAAACTGCGGGAACCTACCTAACTAACCTATATTGCGGGATCCTACCTAACTGACCTAAACTGCGGGAACCTACCTAACTAACCTATACTGCGTGAACCTACCTAACTGACCTATACTGCGGGAACCTACCTAACTGACCTAAACTGCGGGAACCTACCTAACTAACCTATACTGCGGGAACCTACCGAACTAACCTAAACCGCGGGAACCTACCTAACTGACCTATACTGCGGGATCCTACCTAACTGACCTAAACTGCGGGAACCTACCTAACTAACCTATACTGTGGGAACCTACCTAACTAACCTAAACCGCGGGAACCTACCTATTTAACCTAAACTGCAGGAGCCTACCTAACTAACCTAAACTGTGGGAACCTTCCTAACTAACCTATATTAGGGGATCCTGCCTATCTAACCTAAACTGTGGGAACCTACCTAACTCACCCATACTGCGGGAACCTACCTAACACACCTATACTGGGGGAACCTACCTAACTAACCTATACTGGGGGAACCTACCTAACTAACCTATACTGCGGGCACCTACCTAACTAACCTATACTGCGGCAACCTACCTAACTAACCTATACTGCGGGAACCTACCTATCTAACCTATACTGCAGGAAACCTAACTGACCTATACTGTGGGAACTTACCTATCTAACCTAAACTGCAGGGACCTACCTATCTAACCCATACTGGGGGAACCTACCTATCTAACCTATACTGCGGGCACCTACCTAACTAACCTATACTGCGGCAACCTACCTAACTAACGTATACTGCGGCAACCTACCTAACTAACGTATACTGCGGGAACCTACCTCTCTAACCTATACTGCAGGAAACCTACCTAACTAACCTATACTGCGGGAACCTACCTATCTAATCTATACTGCGGGAACCTACCTATCTAACCTAAACTGCAGGAACCTATCTATCTAACCCATACTAGGAGAACCTACCTATCTAACCCATACTGGGGGAACCTACCTATCTAACCTATACTGCGGGCACCTACCTATCTAAACTATACTGGGGGCACCTACCTATCTTACCCATACTGGTGGCAACTATATGGGCTACCCTATACTGGAGGCACCTACGTAGCTAACCTATACTGCAGGCACCTACCTATCTAACCTATACTGGGGGCAACTATACAGGCTACCCTATACTGGAGGCACCTACGTAGCTAACCTATACTGCGGGCACCTATGCCTGGCTCCATGGGGGGGGGGGCAATTTTTAAACCCTCGCCCTGGGTGAAATTTAGCCTAGAAACTGCCCTGTTGTCAAGTCTTAAAACAATTTAAAAGTTGTGATGTTTGTGGCCACCATTTGAAAGCCAGGGGCTCTGGAAAGATTTCTATCAGAAAATTATCCTCTGTTCATATAATAAACATATTGTCTGTATAGTGATGATAAATAAGTGCTTTCTGTTGTAAAGTGTTGACAAATCTCGGCCATAAAAAGATTTGCATACTGTGCTGCCATTTTGTTCCTCATGAGTTGGATGTTGATGTTATTATGAAAAGTGCAGTAATTATGGGTTAGGATGAAATGACTGAGCTTTCTTACATCCTCAGCTCTGTGTTTTTGGTTTAAAGATTATTGAAATCTGTGACATCTGTGCCATGCCATAATCCCATCTTTGTAAAGAATATTATTGTACAGCACTTCATCCATAGCAACAGGCAGTGTATTTAGTAACTTAATGTGAAGTTTATTTAACGTGTACCAGAGCTGGAGATCAGGTCAAAAAGTAAATACTTACCTAGGAAGAGAGAAGGTTCTGGATCATATAGAGGCTTCCTATGCCACCCTCCGCTCCCCCGTCGCCGAGCAGGGATCCCCACACTGCTCTTCAGGCATGTGTGCAGCCTTACTGCACCTGCCGTGCCTGTGCTGTAAGCCAGAGCCGCTCATGCACACAGCCCTGAGCAGCCCCAACGTTTAGGAGGTAGGGCCATTTCTTTGGCAGGGCGACCACCCTGGGCGCTGAGCGACAAGTAGCAGAAGGGGGGTGCAGGCAGAAGGACATAACCGCTAGGGAGCTGGTGACGCGCGGTGTAGCCAAATGGAAGAAGAAAGAAAATTAGCAGCACGATCACTTTCCTTGACTGCTCCTGGCCTGCCTGTGTCCGACGTCAAGTCATCATCACGTCACCATCGCATGATGACACCTGATGTCCTGTAGCAGTACTGCAGGTTGTCAGTGCGTGGCATCCATGGAGGAGTCGGATTTCCGGGCTCTTTTCGCTTGTGTGTGCTTTCTTGGTCCCTGCTTCCTTCTGCCGGCATATGAGAGCGGAGCTGCGGCATGGGACATGTTGGCTGCAAGGGGCTGGTTGCTCGGATATTCTCTTTAAGGTTCGTCCACACACTACATTAAACTCGGCCTATAAGTACCACCTGTGCTGAGGATGTATGCATGTAGGGCATGATTGTGAGCAACTCTGAGGTGCAGTTAATCACCTTAGCGGTATGCCCGACACCGTGTCAGGCATACCGCTGCAGAGGTTTTGCTGCAATAGGGCCCCCCCGTAGTTAAACTATTCGTTTAAATGTGTCCATTAGATACTAGCTAGCACTACGCTAGCTAGTATTGTCTGGATTGGCCGCAATCCCCCCCGATTGCTTACTGGATATATTACCACGCCAGGATCTAGCGATCGAGCAGCCTCTCGCTCAGCTCTGGTCCTCACTATGGGAAGGATCGGGAATGCGCATGACATTGGAGACGTCAAGACATCATGTACGATCCTCCCCAAAGTGAAGACTGGAGCTGAGCGGGGAGACTGCGCCTAACATGGGATGCAGGCAGGGTAATGTATCCAGGGGGGATCGGTGGGGGTTCCGGAGGTGCCGGCAGTCAATACTAGCTAGTCTGGTGCTAGCTAGTATCTAATGGACACATTTAAACTAATAAATTAGCACATGGGGCACTGATAATGCAAAGCCTCCTGAGCGGCGTAAAGCTCAGGAGGTTAAGTGACAAGACAATGTACTCTGTACAGCGCTGCAGAAGATGTCGGCACTACGTAAATACATAATAATTATAATAATGACAGCCCCTGACCCCCCTGATGCATTGGTGCGAGATCCGCCCTGCTTGATCATCTGAAACATTGCCGGACTCATATTGTTCTCCCTCCTTGGCCCCTGCTCCATTGTGCTTCACTCATCCTCCCTTCACCTTCGCCATAGTAACAGAAAGCATAGCTAACCTGCAGCCTAGTGACACATCTGTACAACACTGGTACCTGATCTGTCCTCCAAGGGATTAATTTCTGATCCCTGCCGGGTGGCAGTTATCACATGTGTGTACCTAGCTTTACAGTTCTGGAATAATAATAATAAATAGAAGTGTAAAAGGATCAGGTGCGGTAGGGGGTAGAGGGATCACAAAAATATGACTTTATAGTCCTGCATAATCAGAAAGCACACTGACAGAGCACATCATGGACAGTTCTCCCTACACTACCACTGAGACAGATCTTCTACATTCCCGGCACAACCTTTCTAATTTTTCCAGGAATAATAGTGGAGGAGGGGGTGCTGGATAGTGATGAATGAGCATGTGGCTTTCAGTTCCTTATTTAGGTCGCACTCACTTGCACAGCCTAGGGGATATTCATACCATTAGAGCCATTTATAGAACTTTTTATTTTAAGGAGTCACTATTTTTAAACAATGTACAGGTTTTTAATTAATGAGAGGTGCACAGTTTTAATATTTTTAAGGCTGCTGACACGGACTCTAGAGATACAGCATCTAATTCTTCAAGATGATGAAACACTCTGTCACTTATAATAACACCGCAAGCAGATTGCCTGTCTCTTGAGGTCCATTCACCACTGCTAAACTGAAGTTGCTGCATACTGTGTCACTGAGTTAATATTGAAGAGGACACGTGTAATTCCTTTTGCTTAGAGCACACTTTCATTTCCTGTGTCACCTGCATGCTCATTGGACAATTCATTCATAATGGGATGTTGTTTATTTTGTTATCCAATGAGTAAAGAGGTCACATCAAGTTGCAAGACAGAATTAGGAACTAAATTCTTGGCTACCATGAAGATGACACTGTAGAAAGCTGTCATCTATAAGGCCCATTTAAATATACCATATGACAGCTTAGTAATCAGTGCACAAGTATTACCTTTTTGTTTGAAATGAGTACCTGAACTCCAAATAGTGGCAGAGAGCGTGATGGTAATTAACAGAGTTTGGTGAAGGCATCTTGGGAATAAGTAATTAGCCTTCCAGGGTTCAGCTTTGATGTAGCCCAAACCCTTTCTTTTAGATTGTTCTACTCTATGGTCCCTCTATTCATAAAGCATTCCCGTATGCGGTAATGCTGAAAACAGCTGATTTTACCGAACACTTGTCAATTCATAAAAGCTGTTACTGCATGAAAAGCTGAAATTCCTGAGCAGTGAGGTAAATTACCGCCTTGTGCGGTGAATACCTCAACACATGTCACTAAATGTCAATAAAAGTGAATTCATAAAGAACAGAGCAGGCGGTATTCTCTGTGCCATTACCGTCTGCTTTGAAGAGGTAATAAGAGAGCAATAACCGCAAAGTTAATGGGGACAGATCTCCCAGGCAGCAGCGGCAAGTGTGGAATAAACAAGGCTTCCTGGCATACCCCAGGCTGGGTTTTTTAACCTCTTGGGTACCTGTTTTCAGATATATTTCAAATCAGAATGCCTGCTTGTATAACATTTCTTGAAGTTCTTCTAAGCTGTGGCAATTAAATGCTGTAGATTGTTTAGAAAGACTAATAGACAGATACAGAGCAGATTCAGGGTAAGGAGAGGCAGTATAACAAAAAATGCACATCTAAAGGAAAGTTGGGGATGCCTCTTTTATTGTAATGCTGTCACTGCACTGAGAAATGTAACACCTCAGGCAGCTTCTCATGTTACCGCCAGCTTAGTTCGGGAAATCCCCACATTTCTATCGCAACTGTAAAGATTTTTATGAAAAGTCTAAAATACAGAATGTGGTATTTTCCCGACAAGATTTTTTTCCCGCACGGCCTTTTATGAATTGACCCCTTTGTGCAGGCCATACTGCACCTGCCTGAGTATGGCTGCACCTGCACAGTAGAATGTAGAAGCTTGTGGAAGAGCCGCTTCGTCTTACTGTGCAGGCGCGAAGTCATACTAACACGAGCATATCCAACAAGGTATTTTCAGATATGTTCAGAGGGTCCACGCGTGGCAACAGTGGAGGAGAGGAGGACACAGGAATCCTCCGGACTATCCAACGACTTTCCCCTAGGTAAGTGTCTCACTTTTTTAAAAAAATCATCTTGGGTACATTTTAAAGGTGATATTTATCAATCTAAAAATACTTGTTAACCTAATACTAAGGTGTTCCGGTAGATGGTTAGCTTATTCTGAGCATGTTTAATCTCAGTATTTCAAATAAATCCTATTCCGGTGTGCCTTTAATCTATTTTAAGGACTTTCAAAGGTTATTTGACCGAACAGCAGGTGAAGAATAGAACCCAAGTAATAGAAAGATTTGTTACATTATGTACAGACATGCAGTACTATTTATTAGGGATATAAGGATACACCAGACTGAGCACGCTTAGGTTAATGACAGAACCATTCCTGTTGACTGATCTAGACTCATACAGAGTGATCCTGTTCCATGTCTTCAAGACTGTCATCTGTAAATGGCATTGCTATGCAAAGGGCAGGCTGCACAAAGGATGACAGAGTGTGCATCATGTGTGTGCCATCCTAATACTATTGTACAGTCAGCTCACGTCAAATTTCAGGAGAAAACACAATAGTAATTGTACAATATATGCTTCAGCAGTATAACTGTGTATAGACTATTTCTACCACTGCTGAGGAATTTCTTCATTTTCTGTGTCAACAATTCTGACTGATGGTTGCAGTTCTTAAAGTGTATTTCAACCTTTGCTTGGGAAAAGTAATTTCCTCCATGTCAGCTGTAATCAAGGCAGGGATTATAGCAAGCCTTTATTTCACCTTCTTTCAGTGTCACTATGTGAACATACCAACACAAGCCACTACTAAAAGTTTCTTCCACCAAATGCTAGATGGACATGTCAGCTTGCTGCAATGCTACTTGTTCAATGCAAGGTGTGCAAAAAACGGCTATTTTGGTGTTGTGTTTTATACCAAAGCATAAACCACGTGTTTGTTTTGCTGCCATGATTGTTAAGTAGTAGAATTTGGATTTCTTGTGATTTTACAAATCCATAGTTAGCCTAAAATTAAAGTAAAACCCCCAATATCCGGCACCAACGGGGATCGGCTGATGCCGGAGAATTGTGGTTTCTGGTTGCACATGAGTCAATGTTAATAATAGGCCTAGCTAAAAAAAAAGTACCATACCTCACACTGTACGCTAACCATAAACTCTAATGTAGAAATACAGTAATTAAAAACAAATTAAGACAAAGGGCAGACTTAACTTAATGTAACAGAGGTCTATTACTGTATAAAGAGGCGTAAAAGTAGATTTATGCATCCTGCAAGGCCGGGACTTTAGTTTATGGTGGCTTGAGACTTCTGGTTAACTGAGTTCTGGATACCGGGGGTTTTACTGTATTATTATTTTTACTTCAGTTACAGCACTGGCATATGCTGTATTAATTTTCCTGCAAAAGTATATTACATGGGAATTGGGCGGCAGGTTCATTTTTATCACCTTTTAATTCCTACTGTACTTTTTATTGCTGTCACCAGGGGGCAGATCTGCCCCATTTGACAGTGCGTGGGACTTTAGTGGACACATTAGGGTTATAAGTAGACCTTTCTTTATTTTTGCAACAGAAGTCTAGACATAAAAAGTGATGTCCAGCTTCTGTTACTGAGCAACCAAGGAAAATGATGGCAAGCCAGGACCAGAAGTGATCAACAGGGGCTTTATTAGAAATCCCTGGGCTCCCCTGCAAAACTTTGGATGGGCCCACCTCCCCCTGCACACTGAATAGGGACCACCTACAAATCTTTGTCTACAAAACTTTGCATGCTTCCTTATCAGTGGCTGAACAGATGCAGTCGTTAGAACAATTGTGCAAAGAGCAGAATGATTTTTTCTCTCCTTGCCCTCACTTGTCAGTCTCTCAGGATGGGGCCCCCTGTGGCCTCTGGGCCCCCCTGCAGCTGCATCCCTTGCAAGGTCTATTGTTATGCCCCTACTGATCAAGAACCACCAAGACTAAGATGCAATTGCAGTTTCTACCTTATTTTTAACCCTTATACTAGAATTCTGCAATGAATTGGGTAACCTCAATAACTGTAAGTTACCTATTGAAAAGAAATGGAACCATCTTTGGAAAATTTGCAGATTGACCTCTCTTCTCAGTCGATGTAGAGTGATTGGCATACTTTACCCCTGCTATCCCCAGAACTGGGAACTTGCTGCATTTGGGCCACAGACTCTGGCATTTCACTCACATTGCTGGATGTCAAAATGGGTTCTTCCAATCTCAGGCCCTCCTGGTTTCTCCAGTCTTCTGTTCCAATCCCACAGCATGATGGAGGTTCAACTAGTTTTTTGTGCATAGGCTAGCAAGCATTGTTACAGGAGAGGCCATCAATCTATCACGCTAGGCATACGAGTGGTCAAAACTATCGAATTCTAAATCTGCAAAATTTAAAGAGTTTGCATAGAATTCCTAACAAATTTTTAATTTTGCGGATTCTAAGCT
Organism: Hyperolius riggenbachi; assembly: GCF_040937935.1. Taxonomy (NCBI): domain Eukaryota; kingdom Metazoa; phylum Chordata; class Amphibia; order Anura; family Hyperoliidae; genus Hyperolius; species Hyperolius riggenbachi. The sequence goes on from NC_090651.1 coordinate 250,804,114, forward strand.
TGCATTGTGAAATTTGAATAGATTTACGCACTAACCATAAAATTAGTTATGGTTAGTGTGAATTTATGAAAATATGTTCACAGCAGATTTTCACATAGAATTTTCGAATTTATGTAATTTTAGCATTTTCACTAGATATCTATCGGTATTTCATGTGCATTACACAAACATAATTTTGCATAACATTCAAAAATTTACATGCCAGTGAATTACAAATACTGACTTTTAACTCGAAATTAGGAAAGTGCAATGCAAACGTTGGAGTTCGGAACTTCGCAAAGCCTGTGTGCTCATCCTTAGCTGGCTATGAGAAGGATGAGCAGGTGTAAGCACAACTGGCAGGAGGAGTCAGGTCAGCCTCAAGCTTCATTAACTACTTAAGGACCTTGATTGAAATCTACTCCCTGTTTTGATGGCTGCCAGAGCGTAGATTTCAACACACCGACGCTGCTCCTTCTCACCGTTTTCGTCGCTCCCGACAATCTCGCCGCTGTCTCTCTGCCGCAGCTTTATAACGGCAGAGCCCTGTGAGCGGGTCAGGAGCTGATTTCATTGGCTCCTGACCTTGTCTATCGACGTTAGCGGCTCCCATTGGCTTACAATGACAGGCAGGGTCAGGAGCCAATAAAGAGGCTCCTGATTGGCTCGCCTCACAGGAACTCTGCCGTCATAGAGACGGCAGAGTGGGTGGCCCAGGTTCCCGGCGTGCGGCATTGACGGTGGGTATGTGCGGCGATTCGTCAGTATTCATGGCTATTCTGCTGTTTCTTGTACCAGCGGTCTCTGGTCCTTAAGGGGGCAGAGACCGCTGGTACTTAAGTGGTTTAGGTACCAGCCGAGATCCATAAAGGAAATAAATAGAGTGTCCAGCAGATAGAGCAGCTTAATTATGCAAAGTTACACACCTCTGTATTGAAGAGAAGCAGGGCAGCCAGGCACTGTAGCAGCACTGTGCATTTTCATTTTTATCCATCTGAACAGGACAGATCAGATCTGAGCACTGAAAGATATAATGATGTTAGGCTGATACAGCACTCGCTAAACAGGGCCGGTGTAAGGGGCCCTGGGGAAAACTTAAGTGGGTGGACCCACTACCTTTCCCCCATGGTAATTATCCCTCAGCTCCCCGGGGGGCCCCTGCATGTGTAGCAGCATTAATTACTTATCTGTCTCGGGGGGTGGTGGCTGCAACATCTATGCACACTTATGTGTAAACACACAACGGGTCATAGAGAAGAGGCATGCAGTACGGCTAAGAGTGCACGGACGGTGCAGCTGCCGCCCGCCGGGACAGGTGAGCGATAAATGCTGCTGCACACGCAGGGGCCTTGGGGAGCAGTGCAAGAAAAGCAGCATTTGGGGGTATTGGGGCAGTGTGGGGGCCTCCTGCAGAAGTCGGGGGCCCTGAGGCAATTGCCCCTTTGCCTGAATGGCAGCGCTGGCCCTGACGGTAAAATATACATAAAGTAATGCTGCCAAAATGCACACTTTACCTTGGCCATGCCCATTTATTTTACAGTTGCTGAAATAATGCATTATGACAGTTAGATTCAATCTGAAAGCTGTACAATTTTGCATATACAACGATGATTTTGGAAATCAGATTTAATATTGTGATGAATTAAGGTACTTAGAATACCTATACTTTTTGGCGTGTAGCCAGTCATACATTTGTAGACGTGGCGGACGAATCTTGCAGCCGTTGGTGAACACCATACTGGGATCTTCCATTGCAGAATCTGTGCAGTGTATCTTCAGACATACTAAGGCCCGTGGCCCACTGCTAGCACTTTTAAGCAATAACAAAACACTAGCGCTTGCAATTAACATCATGATTGTTGGTGAGATTCCCAGAATGATCTGAAGGAATGTAATTTACCCCTGAATTACTTCAATCTGTTCACTCCTCGACCCCTCCACAAATGCATGCAGCGCTTTTGGTATCTCATAGAAATCACAATGCTGCAGTGGAACCAAGCTCATAGGGTTCCACAGTTGCTGCAGTTTGCTGATCACTAGCAATAGGCAAACACTGTAAAATCGCTCATAGTTTGCCCCACCTTTAGCTCTCTATCAGCTCACCTACCTCAGGATGGATTTTTCTCCCTCAAAAGTGAGCATTTACTTTAAGTGTGCTAAAATTGTCCTGATTTTCCATCCATCCCTGTTCGAAAAAAATTTGCTTTTAACCCTTAGACTGACTGACTTAAGCTACCTGCCTGTGCCAGCTATTACTGTACTAGTCTTAAGGCGTTTCCGAATGTTTGCCTCCATACTTCACGGTCGTCTAAAGGCTCTACTTTGGCAAAACAACCTCCAAATATACGCCTCTAGATGTCCGCAATGTTTGGAGGCAAACATTCAGAAACGCCTAAAGATGTTTGCTCAGAGGCGTAACTAAAGTTTTCAGCATCCGGGGACAAAGACAGTTCTTGCGCCCTCCCTCCACATAGTGAATAATTGGGCTTGGCCATGCATCAGGGGTCATAGGTGGAGTCAAAAGTACAAATGCTCTTTAGACAGCCAGATGTGCCCCCTTCCCTTATATAGATAGCCAAATGTGCCACCTTCCCCAGTTCAGATAACCAGCTGTGCACCCCTTTAGCCAGCCAGATGTGTTAATAGCAGAAGACTCAGCGGCTCCAAACATTCCGGTGATGATGTCATCTCTCCACTGCAGAGCACCCATCGTCCTTTCCTTGGTTAGCAGTGGCTTCTCTTTTAACATGATGCTGCTGTTACTATGGAGAGGACGTGGGGCACGCTACAGAAGAGAGATGGTGTCATCGCTGGAACTTTGGAGCTGGTGAGTCTTTTGCTGTTAACGTTTCTATATTCTTCTGCAGAGGGAAGAAGAGAAGCAGGGGCAATTCTGGCCGACAGCGAGCCATCTCTAACTCACATGCGATTGCAGTGGTTGTGCTGAGCGCCCTCACAGTGCTGCGCCCTCACAGTGCTCCCCCCTTTAGCTACGCCTCTGTGTTTTGGACAGGCAAGTGAAGTTTTCCTCAAAAATCTCTTTAGACGTCCACAGCATATGGATGTGAACATTTTGAAACATCTTAAGACAGTGGCAGCTGTCCAAGGGCTTACATCCTCTCCACCCTTTCTAAATTATGCCTTTCCTCCTCTGCTGTTCACCTGCGCTGCTTATCATCCCCGTACAGGTCTTATCAGTAGAGATGGTCAATGAGGTGCTAATGATTTTGTGTTGATGGACATTTTATGTTAATTTTATGCAAATTTATGTCACATGGATGTAGATTAATAATATGAAAAAACTGGCTGATTTTGATTGGCCCAATCCCAAACTGCATAAAATGACCATGATTTGCATCAGGTCAAAATTATTAGAATCTCATTGACCATCTCTGCTTCAGCACAGTTCAGCTATTGACTAGTAATATAAATGGACTAGAAATAAGCCATTACAATGTAAACCATTTGCATCACATTCTAGTATTTTTAAGACAGAACTAAAAAAATCATCAATGCAGGTTTATGACATTATTGATCAAAGCCCCATTTAATTACACCTAAGTACTAGTACACTACTACTTTAAGTATTACAGTAAATGTATGCTTCTCTGCACTTAAGCTGGTTCCCATCTGCATCTATTACACCCGTATTAATGATTTTAGTTTTCGCAAAGCACATCAGTAGCAGAGCTCGAGGCTCTAGAGCTGTAAATATTTATATTGTATATTCTCCAAGGTATTGCTGCTGTTTATGTGTCTGTAGTGCTAAGCTCTAGATTCTATGGGTGATTTTAGCCTCCTCCTGCTACTAACCAAATTAACTGACTGTCACCCGCCTCCATATCTGCAACATGTTGATTTTAATGCTTGCCATAAGAGTAGACTGCCAGCAAGAGGTCAGAGCGCTCAGCAGAAAAAGATTAAAATTGTTCATACAGTTTCATCTTTACAACGATCCGTAACTACAGGTGAGATTTTAATCATGTCGATGTGTTTGGAAGAGATTTAACCCCTTAGTTCTAGCTACCTTATCTGAAATATATTTATTTCAGAGGAAGGCATTATTAGTAAGAAGTAGTGTCATGTGCACAAGCCTGCATATACAGTAAATCTTATGAATAGTTAGTACATTGTTTTTCAGCACCAGTAGATCTCATCACTGTATCTAACTTTCAGATATAAACACCGGACCATGACCTCCTAACTCAGCTTAAAGTGAACCTGAACCGAGTAAAATGACTTAAAATAAACACAAACGTTTGCTTTCTTAAAACAGAAAGTATTTGTGATAATTCAGTTTGGAGTGAGCTCCAAGATGTCAGCACTGCTGAAATATACAAATCAGCCATTGTTGTCCCTAAAATAAACACATGATGTGCCTGCAACTGAATATTACATACTTATAGCCTTCACCTCTCACCTATCCACAACCATAACCTACCCCCATCTTACACCACTACCTCATCACCTCACTAACCAAGACCAAGAGAGCCATAACTGGAAAGTTTACCCCAACCTTATACCTTGTCCTGATACAATCTTAATAACAACCACAACCTTTCACTTAAAAAGTATCCTTACTGTAATCCTTTAAAAGGATGCCTAACACCTTTCAGTGCTGCTGAACACTAAGCTAACCCAGTATTTCTCTTTGATACCTAACCCTAACCAACCCCTCCATCCCCACTGATACCTAACTCTAGCTAACTCCATCCCCACTGATACCTCCAACCCCACTGATGCTTAACCCTAACTTTCCTCCCACTGATGCCTAAACCTAACCAACCCCACGCAAGCCTAATCCTAACTGTCCCCCGCACTGCAAATCCAATGTCCCGTCTATAAGTATCGGGACGTTTGCCCACCCTAGAGTGACCCATGTTAATAGTGGCTATAAAAATAGCAGGGACCTGAGCCGCCTGCTATACAAACTGTGGCTACCAATAGTGCTTGCAAGGCTTTTAACAATTAGGTATACTACAAAGATAGGAAAATAACATAAAGGTAATTCTGAACATGATTGTACAATGAAGGTTGGAGGGTGTACAACCACATATAGACGAACCTATACTTGACCAAATACTAATTTAATAGAGACACTAAGCCTTTGCTGAAGATGTTCCAACCTAACCTTTGTGACCCCCAAAGGCAGTCATATGTTATGAGCATTGGGGATTGCTGATGCTACAGTTTTTTGGATGCTGCAGTAAGATTGTTCCTCACTAAAATACTCTGCCTCAGACCTTGAATATTGTGAATAAAGATGAAAATGTAAATGCTAGATTTCAGTAGTTAATCACTTGTTGACATTTGCCTGTTTAAAATCATTTCACTGCGAATGACTCAGTTGTTAAAGGGACTCCGAGCAGTGCAAAAACTATAGAAAGATGCATATCATTTTAAAGCTCTCTTTCTCCTCTTTCCAATGATATATAAACCGCTGCCCTATGCCTTTTAGTTTTCGCTATTTTCGCGATTGAAATTGCCGCGGCCGCGATTTCAATCGCGAAAATAGAGAAAACTAAAAGGCGTAGGGCAACGATTTAGGTGTCACCAGAAAGAGGAGAAAGAGAGCTTTAAAATGATATCCATCTTTCCATAGTTACATTGTATTACACAGGCCGACTTTTTCTGCTGACTGGAGCTGCTGACACTGGGGAAAGTGTCGTCCTGTGTAATACAAGTAACTATGGAAAGATGGATATCATTTTAAAGCTCTCTTTCTCCTCTTTCTGGCGACACCTAAATCGTCACTCTATGCCTTTTAGTTTTCTTTATTTTCGTGATTGAAATCGCGGTCGCGGCAATTTCAATCGCGAAAATAGCGAAAACTAAAAGGTGTAGGGTGGCGGTTTATATATCATTGGAAAGAGGAGAAAGAGAGCTTTAAAATGATATGCATCTTTCCAAAGTTTCTGCACTGCTCGGAGTCCCTTTAAAAAGAAGGTAATTTCATGCCAATAAACTCGTGCAAGTATCCTAAGGGCTGTTACTTATTATATTTGAGTCACACGGGAGGCATGAAGTTTAACCCTTTACTGACTATTGTTCTTAGAAATGTAACTTAACTGTTGTTGATTTATTATAGTTGCTAAAGCTCAAATTGTGTTTCTTTATGCCACACGACTTTCGGTAATAAGCAGTTGATTTTCCATTTACAGCCACTGAAGGTTTCTAGGAGTGAAGGCAGAGTCTTGAAGAGGGCAGGGCTATGTTTGCTTTAAGCAGAACCTCATTTTTCGTATGAAAAGTCCACATTTAGCAAGTCAGATACAAAGAAACACTGGAACAATAGTTAAGTGGAAGTAGTGGAATAATTGCCCAGAGTAACTAGTCTGTTAAATGAAACAACTACTAAAGGTAACCTGAAGTTAGGTAGGAAGCTACATATCATATATACTTGAGTAGAAGTTGAGTTTTTCAGCACCCAAAATGTGCTGACAAAACCCACCTCGGATTATACTCAAGTCTATTGATCCAAGCTATAAACCAATACAAAGCTCTGATGTCAAATTTAAATGATTGTCCGTGTGGCTTCTTATTAGCATTGTAGCGAGTAGCATTGACTGCCTGCTATGGCTCTACAATCAAGATTTTAACACCCATGCACATTGTTCACAAAAATGACTTCACTGGTTACTGCAATGCATGTGTGTCTATAGGCCAATCATCTTGGCCCATGCAGTGCCAAGGATGTACAGGGAATATGCATGTGCATGCACACTTTCCTGGTCATTTTGAATATAGCTGCATTCAGCTAGAGTAGCTGCCAGGCATGGCTAAAGGCATGCAGAATAGCTTCTTCTTTTTGTGTATCACTGCCAGTCACCTGCCAACTAGGCATTTGCAGCAGGACTACGCTGAGGTTCTCTGTGCTTTTATCACAGTTGGCCACCCTGCGGCCTGGTATTTCCTCTGCTCCTCTCAGGAGAGTTTATAGCTCACATGGAGAGGGGCACAACTAGCTGCTCCCCAACATGGTGGAGTTAAAAGGCTAGGACAATAACACTTGGAGGTAAAGGAGGATGTCAGCATGATCCAGCATGCAACATCCCCTGTACACTAGAGGGCACCCTAGGCCATTGCCTGAAAAGCCTATGTCCAGAAATGGCCCTGACTGAAATAATGACTAGGCAAAAACGATTCTTTTGCTGAGCTAATTGTTTGTTTAAATTACATTATGAAGGATGCTTCAGAGAAGCAACACACCATCATCCAGCTCCATAATAACCACGGTTGGGCAGAAGTGGGAATTTATTGATAGGAATAGCTCTATCCTGGAGTACTGGACATGGAAAAGAAGTTTGCTTTGATCCATTACAGCTTTAGAGTAAAACAGCAACACTTTGCTTAAGGATGATCATTGAGGTTATTTTGGTATAAATAAGAAATTAATTAAACAGAAAACTATAGAGGAGGGTTACGATGTCTACCAGTTCCTTGAACTAGAAGTGCCATCAAACAGAAATTTGTACCAATCTATGTAACTGGCATTATGTATTGTTGTAAGCACAGGGCTTGTAGAATTTACGTCCTTGACAAGTCCCCTTCTGCTTCTGCTCATTCATGGGGTGATTAGAGAAGACAGTTCTCAACTGCTTTCCATGCTCACTTACCACACATCAGCAGTGCTGTAAGCAAAACATTCACTTATTTCTGTAACCAATTACATTTAGGGTCTGAAGAGTAAACAGTATAATAGAGTTAAAGTCTGAATGTTTTTTAATCCAATTGTTTGTTTGAGCAAAATTGTACATACATCTTTGTGTCTGTGATTTGCCACTCCTAAGAAATCCTTACACTCTGTCTCAGCTGGAAATAGCAGCTGCTCTGTGTGCTGCTCCCCTCTCTCTTATATAGTAGAAGCAAAAGTGAACAGTTTTATGAAAAGAGTGTCAGATGTGGGTAATGTAATTTACAAACGTTGTAGAAAATAAGAGGGCAGCCCCCATGGCACAAAGACAACACAATCTGCAGCTCTGACCAGCTAAATTAGATCAGTTCCTTGTAAATAAGTTCAGAAACCGTGTAGGCCATTGGGAGGGGGCAGACAAGCATTATTTACTAGCTCACTCACATTGAAGGACTACATCTCCCAGCATGCCTTGCAGTGGCCAGAGAGGCCCAATACCGCCACAGAAGCTTGAAGCTGCTGTTGCTGTTCTGGCTGGAGAATATGGTGGAGCACATACAGACGGGATACCCCCCCAAAGGTAAGTAATGCTGGTCACGCCCAAAGACCCACACCATTTGTGAACCTCCCTTAGGGTAGCTTATAGCCCATGTTTTACAGAGCCATAATTATACGACATGTCTGCAGCTTAGATTATTACAGCCATACTCAGTATTACATCACATGAGCCTATAGGCACAAATGTTCTGGGACTCTAGTCTTTGCCCTCCACAAACCCACAAACCCTTGCAGCACCACGCCGTAAGTGTGCTTGCTGGCTTAGCTGCCTTATCTTTCTTACCGCTCCTGCACGGCATAGGTAGCCACAATTGCCCCTTAGTATTAGGTAGCCAGGGGTACCCTCTGTGTTAAGTAGATAGAGGTGCCCCCAATTATTAGGTAGCTACAGTTGCCCCCAGGTGAAGGGAGATCTCATAAGAAGAATGCCAAGATTTAGGTTAGTAGCCTATCATTTAAGTTCTTCCTTGGACTCTGCATAGGGAGAGAGGGAAGCAGGCATTCAGGGAGAGGAGTAAGCCGCCTCTCCATCATCAGGCGCCTGTAGGCATGAGCCTACAGTGCTTTGTGGAAAATAAAGCACTGCCATTCTTTAGCCCTGGCACATGTTTTTACTCTTTTATAAGATATTTGTTGCAGCAGAGAATAAAGCTGACATCATCCCGACTCCACAGCCTAAAGCGTTGTGCTAACTGTACGTGTTTTTCTAATGCATAAAGTGTGTTTGTGTGTGTTTCACATGCAATAAAACATGCCTTTTCTTGATGAAAGAACATCCAGCGCATTTCAGTGGCGGTGTTCCTATCATGTGGGATTAGACTGGTGTTTTCTTGACATGTATTTCCCAATAGTACCATTCACTGTAGTGAATGGACTGTGAAATCGAGTACAAAATGTGCACAAATTCATTTATACATTTGTGATTTCATGTGTGTTTTTGCATGCCTTTTACAATGTGTAAACTGTAGAAGCTAAAACCAGTATTCATTACATAGTGAAAGCAATGCGACATGTATATACAGGATGCATAATGAATGTGTAATTACATGGCTTGCTTGGGACTAGACACCAGGGTTCTTTTCCAAATGCTTGATATTCTCATACTCCTCTTTCCACAAGGATGAAACTCATAAGACATACTAGTTCTATCTATGCAAAAAAACAAAAACAAAAAAACATGGTGGGGGTGTTACAGTGAGCCCCAATTCCATGTTGCAAGCTTTGTGCATTTGTGATTTATTACTGTTAGCTCAGACCATAAGATCACTGCCTTCTCTGAATGAAAACGAGTTGATTAATTTAACTCCTTACTTGTAGATCAGTGCTGAAGGATATTTAGAAGTTATACACTCATATTCATTACCGCAATACTTTCTGAACCCAAAGCAACAAAAACACAAGAGATACATACTCAACCTACAATCGGTTGCAAAGGTATTCGGCCCCCTTGAAGTTTTCCACATTTTGTCATATTACTGCCACAAACATGCATCAATTTTATTGGAATTCCACATGAAAGACCAACACAAAGTGGTGTACACATGAGAAGTGGAACGAAAATCATACATGATTCCAAACATTTTTTACAAATAAATAACTACAAAGTGGTGTGTGCATTATTATTCGGCCCCCTTTGATCTGAGTGAAGTCAGTTGCCTATAGACATTGCTTGATGAGTGCTAATGACTAAATAGAGTGCACCTGTGTGTAATCTAATGTCAGTACAAATACAGCTGCTCTGTGAGGGCCTCAGAGGTTGTCTAAGAGAATATTGGGAGCAACAACACCGTGAAGTCCAAATAACACACAAGACAGGTCAGGGATCAAGTTATTAAGAAATTTAAAGCAGGCTTAGGCTACAAAAAGATTTCCAAAGCCTTGAACATCCCACGGAGCACTGTTCAAGCGATCATTCAGAAATGGAAGGAGTATGGCACAACTGTAAACCTACCAAGACAAGGCCGTCCACCTAAACTCACAGGCCGAACAAGGAGAGCACTGATCAGAAATGCAGTCGAGAGGCCCATGGTGACTCTGGACTAACTGCAGACATCTACAGCTCAGGTGGGAGACTCTGTCCATAGGACAACTATTAGTCATGCACTGTACAAAGTTGGCCTTTATGGAAGAGTGGCAAGAAGAAAGGCATTGTTAACAGAAAGCATAATAAGTCCCGTTTGCAGTTTGCCACAAGCCATGTGGGGGACACAGCAACCATGTGGAAGAAGGTGCTCTGGTCAGATGAGACCAAAATGGAACTTTTTGGCCAAAATGCAAAACGCTATGTGTGGCGGAAAACTAACACTTCACATCACTCTGAACACACCATCCCCACTGTCAAATATGGTGGTGGCAGCATCATGCTCGAGGGGTGCATCTCTTCAGCAGAGACAGGGAAGCTGGTCAGAGTTGATGGGAAGATGGATGGAGCCAAATACAGGGCAAACTTGGAAGAAAACCTCTTGGAGACTGCAAAAGACTTGAGACTGGGGCGGAGGTTCACCTTCCAGCAGGGCAATGACCCTAAACATAAAGCCAGGGCAACAATGGAATGGTTTAAAAGAAAACATATCTATGTGTTAGAATGGCCCAGTCAAAATCCAGATCTAAATCCAATCGAGAATCTGTGGCAAGATCTGAAAACTGCTCTTCACAAACTCTGTCCATCTAATCTGACTGAGCTGGAGCTGTTTTGCAAAGAAGAATGGGCAAGAATTTCAGTCTCTAGATGTGCAAAGCTGGTAGAGACATATCCTAAAAGACTAGCAGCTGTAATTGCAGCAAAAGGTGGTTCTACAAAGTATTGACTCAGGGGGCCGAATAATTACACACACCTCACTTTGCAGTTATTTATTTGTACAAAATGTTTGGAATGATGTATGATTTTCGATCCACTTCTCACGTGTACACCACTTTGAATTGGTCTTTCACGTGGAGTTCCAATAAAATTGATGCATGTTTGTGGCAGTAATGTGACAAAATGTGGAAAACTTCAAGGGGGCCAAATACTTTTGCAACCCACTGTATGTATACGGAAGGCTCTGGAACCTATAGTCTTCTCAGTCCTCTACCTGTGCCCTCAGTCCACCGCTGACCCGTTTAAATTATGCTCCTTCGGGACTCCTTGGAAAGCTCTGGAAGCATTTGCATCCCCGAGTGCTCACAAAGACGAGTGGATTCGTACTGCGCATGCATGAGCTTGACCTCATGTGCGCAGTTGGACCTTCAGTGGTGCGAGTACTTCTGAAGCCTGCACAAGGAGTCCTGAAGATGTATTTGACCTTCAGGTTAAATAACTTCAATGAGGGGACAGTGGGAGAAGGATGCCACGGAGAGAGGACCGGGAAGGTTCTATGGGATCCAGCATGCTTGTTTTAGATATGTATTCCAGATACTTCTGCGGCCAAAAGCAACTGGTATTGTTTTAAAGGAAATTAATATGGCAGCCTCCATATCCCTCTCACTTCAGGTGTCCTTTAAGAGCCTCTTTTGTATTTGCTTGTTTTTTGGAGAGAGTTTGCTCCTCCATTGACTTCAATGAATTGCACAGTTGTATTGTAAAAGTGAAAATTTGGTAGAAATGTGAAACAGAAATGACCAAATACACGAATCCCTTCTCACATCCCTCTGTCCCAGCAACAAAGCAAATGTTATAGACCACTCCTTACTCTTGTAAGCATGGCTTGGAAGAGCATGCAAATTTACATCCAAGGGCGTAACAACATCTCCTGTGACCCTCGGCCATTGCAAGGGGCTAAGCGGTCCCACTCACGTCAGCAAATGCAGAGCAGCGGCAGTGGAACGTTATAAATTACCTGCCTCTGGTAGTGGAACAGGTCCTCTTCACTCTTCTGTGTAGCTGCACGCCTAGTAGCCAATTGCCATGCAACTCATGGTGCCTGTCATAGGATGTGTTCAACTTGGTGATTGGCTGCATAGCACGAAGCTACACTGAAAAGGGGAGTGAAGAAGACCTGTCCCGCTGCCGAAAGCAGGTAATGTATAATGCTCCGCTGACGCCGATCTGCATTCCACTCTGTGTGCTCATTCGGATTTTGCGGAAATGAAAAATTCTCATTCGGAATTCGAAAATTGGAAAACGTAAATCTAAATTCTATGGAAATCCAATTTACCACAAATAGATAATTTTAGCCCAATCACAGAACTCTGGAACATTGGACCAATCAGAAAATGCAGAATTTTTCTGGAAAAGAAAATGGATTACCGTGGTCATTTTAGATCAATTACAAGATTCTGTTTTTTCGATTTCGGATTTATTTGTCACTTTTTGCATTCTATGATGGAAATTGGGAAATCGGAAAAATGGAATATCGGACATTGGAAAAAGGGAAAACGGAAAATTATAATCAGAAAACGGAAACTGTCTGTAATCACAGATTTCCACGTAATCGGAAATGGGCATGTCTGACCATTCCTAGTTTCTAACAGAAGCGGGCTCCCTTAGCCCCGGACACCAGAGGTAGGGGCCGGCAGATGGGGGCTGGGGGCCGGCCAGCAGATCTTTGCTGGTGGGCCCAGTAGATTGTAGTTACGCCCTGTTGACACTGTGGAAAAGTCAGAAGACAAGAAGACACATACTTTCCAGCTTGTTATATGGGGATTGTTGGGATCTGAACAGGTTTTATACCTGTCCACTAAAAAATCATCAACCAAAAGTGGTCAGCTGGCATTGTCCACTGAAATCACAAATATGCCTTCATTGCCAGAGAGAACCAGATCAGACAATATCCTCATCAAGCACCTTTACACAGAAGCTGTTATTCTCTGACACCTACTACAGCACAGTGACATCACTTAGTAAATGTGGACAGGTTTAGGCTGACTGCCCCAGAGATTGGCTGCTTTCATCCAAAGCTTCTCACACATGGTATTTCCCTCTGTGACAGATTCTCATCAAGCAATGCTGGCAGAGACCAAGAAAGTTACCTTTTGTACGCCAGTCTCACTCATAAACCCTGCACAAAAGGCATCACATTCCATCTACACGATGAAGTTACATCTATACATCTCGTATCATTTCTCACTGCCACAGAAAGAAAGATCTTCTTAGAAAAGAAGATTACAGCATTACATCTAATGCTATACATAACCAGCAAAATCCATACATCTGTCTACACAGGCAAGCTGCTGTTAATACCATGCCACCAAAATAATTCAAAATAAAGGCAAAATCCTTCTGATAAGCAGTAAATGATTGTAAAGAAGGTGAATTATCATTCTGTTTTACAGCGTTCTGTAGCCTGCAGCTATCCTATCTCTGCACCATCCTGGGTTGTGGTTATGGAGCTTGCAATCAAAAAAGTGAGAAAACAGCTCATCTGTCTCCATGGTGATCACAGAGCCTTCCATATGCAGATAATTAGTTGTTAATATGATACACCACTCTATTGTATTTAAACCTCAGTTTGCTGTCTCTCCTCTCACCTAATGTTTCCACACCACATCATACAACATAACCTTGATATGAGGATATATTATGGCTTTGAAGCAGCCCCAGCCTTTGACCTTTGGACAAGGTAGGCGTAAGTACCAGCTAATATGCCTTACAAAGCATCTAACTGTTTCTGCAAATAGAATCTCCTGTGGTGTTTGTCATTCTAACCTATAGCAGGGTCAGCTTGATGTGTAGAAGATGTATGGCTCCATCAATCCCAAATGTATCTCTCTTCCTCCATCATACAGCAAAGTGTCTCTTTCATCAGTTGTCTGGGCTTCAGCATTGCCTTACTAACCCATTTATAGAGTGAGCTTAACGTTTAGATAACAGTTTCACATTACTACTACTGTATTATTTAACAATGAAGCAGAATCAGATTTGAGAAAAAATATATTTGCTATAGCTGAACCTGACCAGGTGAGTGTAGAGTGAGAAAGTCTGATGATATATTTGTGATGTAAAATCCACCTTCTGATCCATAGCCCTCCTCCCTGCTTATGTGCACCGTGGCACAGGAGGGCTCGCTGACAGGGCAAAGTCATGACGAATCCTTAGTGGCTGTCTGATTCAGTGGGATAAATTTCAAACTGGCTTCCCATAGAAACAGACACACTTGCACACGAGACCCTTCTACTTGCTGAGCGAGAGGCAGCGCAAAGCAGGAGCTCAAGGATGGGAGCATTTGCATCCTAACACCAAGCTGTTCAGCAGCCCTCCCTTCTAAACAAGACAATGGACTTAGAAAGCCTTCCGCAGAAGCACAGTAGGTAGTCTTTATTTCAGTGACTTTCAGTGTGCATTCTTTCTCCTCTCTGGTCCTTCAGTGATATTCCTCTTACTACCTATCTTGTCTGCTCCTACCTGCATCCAAACCTCTTTGCCTTCTTCTGTATACCTGTGCCTTCAGCATTTTGCTATATTAGGAATGCTTTTTGCTACTGTAATGTTTTGGGGCGTTATAGGTGTAATAACTAAAGCCAGAAAGTAATGCCATAACTGGAAAAAAGTCCTAAAGCTCTACCATCTATCTATTATATTTTCATTTGCCTTGTTTGTGGTTTGGATATGTGTATTTTGCTGTTTGATTTGGGATATCAGTTTTTTTTTCTTTAATGTTTAATGATAATCTATTGTTCTAGAATTCTGGAAACAGTCATGGTAAAAGTCTCAGCCCTGTTACACAGAAGATGAATGTAAGAGGCTGACTTTTTTTTCTATTAAACTAATTTTTAAAGTCTAGCAGATTCTGCTGGGGACTTTTGAGCAGGTTACACTTCCTGTCCATTGTTTTGTAAACTTTACAGATTCTGTCAAGAAAATACCGCTGCTAATGTGACCCATCAGAGACCCAGTTTTCTCAATGAAAATAAATAGTCGAGCATTTTAGCATGTAACTAAGGCAACGTGACACAGACAGGTCCTCGAGATGCCTGAGCATCCAACCAACCCTCGCAGGATGCTCACTCCTTGTCAGTGTCAATTGGAGGACACAATGCTAAGTCCCAGCAGGGAGGCTGATTGCTTGTGACACAGTTAAGCTCTGTGGATCTATGTTAAATGCTAGCCAGGAGCCAACCAGTGGCTTATAATGCCGGCGTTTAATGGCTGCCCTGCACTGCAGGCATCAGTAGCACTTAATGAGTTAAAATGCCTTCACTTTGTGGATGCAGCAGAAGCAGCAGAAATTGTCCTCTTGTGGGTACCACAAGCAGTGTCGTTAATGTAAGCTCTTCAAGATTGAGATGCTTAGAGACAGCGCAGCGAAGTTAATGATCATTAGTGGCAAGGAGAAATAGGAATTTTAATAGAAATAGTTTCTTGGTGGTCATCACAGTTGTATTTCCCCCTCACACAATTATTATATTAATTTTGTTTTTTACATCTTTTTTTTTAACAGTTCTTACATGATAGTGTTGCTTCAATTTACTTAGTTAGAAAGAACTCAGTAGATCTATTTTCACTTACAAAAGATCCAAAAACATTTTTTTTCTGAAGCAGTACACAAGAACCTGTTGCTGTTTCCATGTACTATTTGAGCAATTGGGATATTTACTTGATGTGAATGTCATTTTTGTTCTCCTATACCTTTTTTTAACCCCTGATAAAGATGTATGTGGTGTCACTGTATTCAATATCTCTTGAAAGAAACCTGGAGAGGAACATGGAAAGTTCTATGACTGACTTCTACGTGAAATAAGCTGCTTTTCTGATTGTGTGCTGATTCTCTGCCTTTAATAACTTCTCCATGACCCAGAAGGAGCGTGCAGATCAGATGCTCTGACTACACTGTGGCTCCTCCAGGCTGCATGCTTGTTCCAGTTACGTAACGCAGTACTGCTGAAGCCATACAATCTGACAATCAGACAGTCAGGGCTTTATTATCAGTGATAAAGATAGCAATCTTAATATTTATCTCAGTTCAGGTTTCATGTAAGAATTGTACATTATTTATTACACATAATCAGGGGCATAACTACAAATAATGCCCCCCCCCCAGGAAAACATTGATGGCGCCCCAATATTCACACCCTCCCCTTGGTGACCCTCACAACCTAGGTGCCCATCTTGCAAGGCTCATAAAACGAGTGTGGACATTCTAATGTTCACACCCATTACAAGTGTAGCCACAAAATTACCTGGTCTGAAGGATGGAGCCCTTTATCAGAGGGAGACAGGTAGTAGTTGGGGTCCCCTTACAGCTGTGGGCTCCCCTGCACTGCAGTAGCAGGGGCTGCTCCCCTGAAGTCACGCCTCTGCACATCATTTATTTCCTCACTGATGTATTGTGTAGCACTCGACTACGGAGCTCTTGGGGCAATTCAAATTTCCTGCTGACCCCATAGGAGCTTATGATCTAATGTCCCGGCATATACCGGCACATACCATTGAGCCAGATGGGTAGTCACCTAGTAATATATATAGAAGGAAACTAAAGTACCTGCAGGAAACATAGACAATGGTGGAACATGCAAACTCCAGGCAGACAGTGTACTTGGTCAGATTTTATAAGATGACCCTAAAGGTGCCCATTAACAGTAACATTTCAGGACCGATCGATTGTTTCTGATAGCCTCAGTAATCAATTGGAAACTGGATTCATGGAAGAATTACCGCAAGCTAATTTGAGCAGATTAATCGAATCCATCCATTTTTCAGATTGATCCCAATGATCTAATCAGATTGGTTAACAGTAGTTCAGCAGATCGTTTTGGATTGATTACCTTGGTGATCGGAAAGGATCTATTGCCTACAATATTGAACCGTTAAAGGGCACCTTAAATTAGCCCACTAATAATACCAGCTTGATTATACAATCTTACCACTTCTATGTAATCTATTCATAGTATATTAACTTAAAGAGAACCTGAGGTGTGTTTGAGGAATGCTATAAGGACACAGGCTGATTCTGCATACTATCACCAGCCTCTGTGTCTGTACCGTGTCCCCCCAGGCCCCACCACGCTCTGCTGTCCCCCATAAAAAACCCGGCATGCTAGCGACACACAGCTTGTTGCTAGCTGGCTGTTTACCTTAATGCTGCCAGTCACCGCCACTCCTCCGCCTCCTCTATAGCTCCGCTCCCCGCCTGCGTCCCTTCCCTCCAATCAGCTTACGGTGGCGGGGAGGGAAGGGACGCAGGTGGGGAGCCGCAATATAGAGGAGGCGGGGGAGCGGCGGTGACTGGCAGCATTAAGGTAAACAGCCAGCTAGTGACAAGCTGTGTGTCGCTAGCATGGTGTTTTTTTTTAATGGGGGACAGCAGAGCGCAGGGAGGTTTGGGGGGACACAGTACAGACACAGAGGCTGGTGATAGTATGCAGAACCAGCCTCTGTGTCCGAATAGCATTCTTCAAACACACCTCGGGTTCTCTTTAAGCTGCGTACTCACTGCCTGATGGCGTCTGCGACGTCCCCTTGACGACGACCGTCAGCAACGCCTCTTCTTGGGTCGGCAGGATAAAGCGCGAGGTCATGCGACGTACACAACGGCATGAACGAGACTTCCGCGTTTGCGGTACTTTGCATGGTATCATCAGGGATCTCAAAGATCCAATCTGCTGTGTCGGTCCGTCATCATCTGCGCGACGCTAGGCGATGTTCGCAATCGTGCGCCTGTACCCACCTCGCGACGGCGTTTTAAAATCGCTGAATGTCGGGAAAATCACCAGGCGGGTACACAGCTTTAGTTTACCCTGCTACTACATAGATTTGGTAGAATTGTACAATCATGATTGCATCATTAGTGGGCACCTTAAAGCAGCACAGAGCCAACCACTGTGGTGCCTCTAGGCTTAATGGATACAGCAAACAACACTGGGATCGTTCATATTATTGCAGAAAACTGCTTTGTGTATATTGTGCAGACTTTTTAAAGTGCAAAGTACAACAAGGATCTGTACAGTGTAATAACCCATAGCAACCAGATTTTATTTCCATAAAAGGTAAACTGTGATTGACAGCTAGCACTTTCTGTACGTCTCAGCCTCATGCAATAAGCACAACAGTATCAACAAACACTGAACAGGCTTCTCTCCCATTACTACATTCAACAGTTAAAATTTCTGACTTGAAACGATGATGGTGACAAATCTGTAAAATATGTTATGTAATTGACTGCTCCAGGCACATGCACACATTGTATGTCCAAGGTTATTGCCCAAAGGTAACAGCCATCTACCTTAGAGAGAGAGAGAGAGCAAAGCAGCAACCAGGTTTTTCTATAGCTAGTGCAACACAATTATATTCTGAAGCGATGCATCATTTATAGGCTGGCTATTTTGAGTAGAATCTCGCTGTTATGTAAACTGGGAAATGCACAGTAATTCCTAACCTACATTAAGCTGTACAAACCACAAATAACACCTCACATATGTTTATTCCCTTTACAGATAGGGGGCTTAATAAACTTTATATTCAATACTTGCTTTTGTTAAAGGGCTAAACCTGTGTGTTCTCTTAGAGACAAATACATCATCAGATATTGATTGATGCACTGTAGTATCTTGTTATGGCCAGTATGTGTCACTGTAGTTCTTTATAGCGTACACTGTATAGTATACATATCGAACCATCACAGGGACCCTCGTAATCGACCGCTATACCTATCTTCCAGAAAGTGTAACAAGGGTTGCACAAGGCGAGACTATCGTTTACGTTAAGTGATAAAACATTTTGGCTGTGTTACTGTTGCATATTTTCATTGATAGAGTGTTATTTCTCCCTCTTGTGGCTGAATGCATGTTAGTTGCTATCAGAATGATTGATGAGCAAGTGATGACATAAACAGAATAAGGCTTCTTTTACACTGCAAATTGCAATTCTGATTTCCGAATTTGTGATTCCGATTGGCGTTTTTCACTGGCTCCAGACTAACGGGCAGCGGCATGAGAATGCACAGGTGCACGCGCGAAGCAGCAGCCACCTGGACGTAGCAGCTACGTCTAAAAGGCTTAAATGGTTAAGCACGGCATCAAGAGAAGGGCCCAGATCAGCTAAGTATATGAGCATGTCATCCGCATATAAAGCTATGCGTTCTTCCACCCTGTTTATGCAGAGACCCGTTAAAAGTTTGGATTTCCTGACCCCTTGAGCCAAGGGCTCGATGGCTATAGCAGGGGGTCTTAGGGTTAGGCACCACCAGGTGGGGTTCTAAGGGTTAGGCACCACCGGGGGGGTCTTAGGGTTAAGCACCACCAGGGAGGGGGGGTTCTAAAGGTTAGGCACCAGAAGGGGGAGCTTAGGGTTAGGCACCATTGGGGGAGGGTGTCTTAGGGTTAGGCACCTCCGGGGGGGGTCTTAAGGTTAAGCACCACCACAGAAGGGTTCTGTGTGCAAGTAGGGATAGGTTTAGTCATAGTAAAATATCGGTAAGAGTTAATTCAAATTAACTAGTACAAAATCACTAATATTGACTAGTACAATATCACACAATCCCTGCGCCTCTAATGCTTGTATACAGTCCAGGTAAGGAACCGTATTGAGTCATTATTGGTAATTCTTCTGACCTACGAGATATCCCACAGTGTACAGCCAGCTTTACACTCAGCCTGATTTCCATAGGCATGCGACAGGTGTATTTAACACCTCTGTAAAAGTCTATTTCAGAAAAGTATGAGACCTACATATGGTGTGATAGCATAAAGTAGCATCAGCAGCAGCTCAGGCAGGTAATTAGCCAAGTGATAGCAGGTGCTGGAAGAACAGCAAAGTCAAACAAAAGCGCTGGCTTTGCCCAGAGGGTGTGACAGTTCTGTAGAATAAATCCAGCTGAGGGGTGAGTGAAAGGGTGATGGTAGGAGCACTTCACAAACATAAGTGCCTTCCTTGCTGCAAGGCAAACAGGAGCAGCAATCTGCTGCTAGCGGGAAGACAGGTAACTCCATTGGTATGAGGGGAAATTGGAGACTGGGAGACATTCACTTTATTATTAGCACTCTCTGTATTAGCAGCAAACGTTTACAAGCTTATAAGGCAATACATCAGTAGCGGTGTGATTCTGCGAAACACTGGAAAACCTATGTTTGTTTAAATGAAATGGTAAACTCCACAAAGATGACTTCATTTTTGTCAGTGCTTTACTTGTCATTTTCAGATATAATTTTTTGCATATCAATTTCAAACTTCAACCATTTCCATATCAAGAGGTTTCAATGTAACTTTTTCAAAACCATGGCAACAGTACACCGTTTGGAGTACGAATCTCACCCTTTCATGTATGAAACATCCCAAAATTCCCAACTGCATTGCCACAAAGGATGGAAAGGGGAAACAGGAAGTGACTTTTTAGCTTTTTACTTCTGCACAGGATGCAAACTAATGTTAAGCTGCATTCAGCGGAATTTATGTAGTTGTCTTATTTGGAAAAATTTTTACAGTAGAGCAAGGCTTACTTTAAAGGTAACGTCAGGTGAGAGTGATATGGAGGCTTACATTTTTGTTTCCTTTTTAAACCATACCAGTTGTCTGGCAGCCCTGCTGATCTTCTGGCATCAGTAGCGTCTGAGTCACAACCCTAAAACAAGCATGCAGCTAATCTAGTCAGACTTGAGTCAGAGCACCTGATCTGTATTCTTGTTCTTGGTCTATGGCTAAAAGTATTAGAGACGCAGGATCAGGGTGACAGCCAGGCAACTTGTATTGTTTAAAAGGAAATACATATGGCAGCCTCCTTATCACTCTCATCTCATGTTCCCTTTAAAATAAACCTGACATGGGGGGATAGAAAAAAATGTATACATACCTGGGCTTTCTTCCAGCCACCTCAGGACTGATCACTCCCATGCTGCCATCCTCCGCTTCCTGCAGCCTCCATAAATTGCCCCAGAAGTCCTCTGGTCCAGGGCATACTGCGCAGGCGCAGTCAGGATGTGCGAGCTCTCCCGCCACAATCCTGTGCCCGGGAGCGTACTGCGCCTGTGCGGACTGACCCTGACTAGACTACTTACCAGGGCCAGTTGCTAAGGCTGCAGGTACCGAAGGACGGCGGCATGGGAGCGATGAAGCCGGAGGCAGCTGGAGGAGGCCCCAGGTATGTATACATTTTTTATTTCCCCCGTCTCAGGTACACTTTAAGGACATGGAGCCTTGAAATCTAATTGGTTAATTGGTATGCTGTTTTCAGGTTGCTTCACCATTGATGTTGTATAGTGTGTATTTACATGGTCCTATGGCAACATGCTAATTAGTAATATACATCATGATGATTCCTGAGATATCTCGCACTGTGTAGCTCTTGAATATGCAGAAAATGTTTATTGCAGTACAGTTCACACAGCTTCTTCCTCTAGCTCCTTGTCTCCTGCAGGTACACCTTCTGCTCACCATGTTGGGTTATTGCTGAATACATTTCTGTATTGCTTTCTTGATTATATTTATCTGATTTATAATCACAAACATCGTTGTGTTTGCTACATTCCTCATATTTGTGCATACATATCTCTAGCTTGTTTGCCTTTTATTCTATCCATATGGGGTCACCGTTGCTAGAGTTGGTGATTTATAGTATGGTGATCACTGTGCTGTAAAAATTCATCTTTGCAGCATTTTGACAGCACTAAATCTTGTTGATATAAAGCAGCACTGAAGCACTCAATGGGGCTGTGCATCTCAAATGGCTATTTAAATCATCATTAAAAATGCAAACAACTGTACAAATATGCATCGGTTCACATAAATCATATTTAAAGCAAATTGCCAAAATAACATTAATTTAATATACATTTTTTTAAAAGCGCCAATATGAATAGCACCTTGCACATGGACCAATTCACAATAATCTAATCTAATCCTCACTGATTTTTTGCATGTCTTTGGCGGGCGGCACTACTTGGATTACTATGCCAGTATATATATATATATATATATATATATATATATATATATATATATATATATATATATATATATATATATTTTCTAATGTATATCATCATAATATATTTTAATTGAATATGGATTAAAGATGTTTATCAGTGTATTTTTGCCTCTGATGAAGTTGTCTGCAGAACCATGAAACGCACATCAGACTTCCTTTTCTTCATCCATGAAACCATGACTTTTCCTCTTTATAGACTATGTTTTCAGACCTCTGTCTAATAAATTCTGATTGGCAAATGCTCTAAAAATGCCAGTCATTAGAATGTGTACCTAATTAATGATACCTGTGGTACAATTGTTGTCACACTGTATTACATTCAACTAAACCATAGTTTGAAGGTGAAATCAGAGAACATTGCTTTGTCTACAATCCAAAATCTCTGAAACGTGGCAATTATAGCACACAGAGTGTTATAGCACACAGAAGACAAAATGTTCTTTTTTCATGACTGATTGATTCCCCTTTCAGACAAATAGAATAGTGTGATCCAGTCTCATTTTCTGTTGCCTCAGTACTCGGGGCCTAAGGATACCTTCATTAATAGATTTTTATGCTTTTTCATTAGTTTTCAGAATCTGCAACTGTAGCGTGGCTACTGGCTATTAATATACACTGTTCAAAAAATCACCAAAGTCAGATAAATAATATAGAATGGAAGTTTTAATGAATTTCACATTTTGTACCTTGTGCATTATTCAAAGGGCCTAAGAAAGGATGCAAGTGGGTGGGTGGCAACAATACTTGCAGAGCTCCCCAGTTCCACCATACCGTGCTCACGACAATAAACCATCAATCCAAAGGAAGTGTAGACAACAGCGCCAGGCACCAGTACTAGGATTAGGATTTATTAGGCAAAGGTGAAGGATCGGCCTGACAGCAGTTTAACAGGGTATTCCCCGCTTCTTCAGAGGCCAAGAAAGGGTTACTTTCTTGGCCGATCCTTCACCACCTTTGCCTGTATATGTGTACCTAAGAGCTCTAATAAATCCTAATCTTAGAACTGGTGCCCAGTGCTGTTGTCTACACTTCCTTTTTATTATTCAAAGCCCAATGATCCTTCTTAGTGGCCTGCAGCTTCATGCACTGCAGAAACAATAGAATGTTTTTTCAGCACCTGTAGATGCTCAGAATATGGAACAGACTCAGTACTGCAGGTGACACAGTAATGGATAGTGCAGAAAGCCCATTAATAGGACTCATTGAGATTTTGAGACCCAGGAGATGGAATCTCCCATGGCACCTGCATAATGAACAATGATTAAAGACTATGCAGTTCATTTCAAAGACATGCTTGTTGTTTGATGTTATAACATGAAACCTGCATTGTTGAAAATCATTATTTTAGCATAATACTTTTCAAATGTCCTAAATTAAATAAAACGTGATTCATTCCCTATCAACAAAGGCCCATATGGTGATACACAGCCTTTCCACTAACATCACATGCCTTGAACATATGGGATGGTGGATGACATTATATTGTTTTCCCCAACACATATGTTAATACTGAGAGTACTTTGTACAATTCATAAGCGGGTGAAGCAGACATTAAGCAGGGGAATTGTTTAGCTGTGTATGCTTAGATGCTACATGTTCTCTTTTATCTTCTCAGCTAGTGGATAAAGAGTTTACAATTGTTTGATGCTTGCATGAAGATATCCCTCCCAAGACAGTCTTCAGTAAGTCTTCAGTCTACTCCATAAATAAAATGAGTAAATGTAAATCCCTCTCCATGAGCAAAAACCTACCCATCCGTTCATTCATCCATCAGTCATAATGCTGCTTATCAGCTCAAACTAGGCAAGCTGACTTGACACCGAGTTACATACATCAGATATGTTCTGTTTTTTATTCTTCCCCCTTCAGTTACTGCTGTAAATTTTTCTCCCTGATGAAACTTTGACAGTGAAACCGGTCGGACGAGGCGGACGTGTGGCTGGACGGCGTCCTATGTTTTAAGTGCTGTTTTTCCTTGTGGGTCCCTGTCATAAGGGCCCAGATGTGAGTGACTTTTAAAAAACTTTTATGTTTTTTTAAATGAGATATTAAAATCGCTGTAGATACGCTTAGATGCGCGTTTGTCTCTTTGCATGCCTCATTTTTGGTGAAATACTGCAATTGAGGATTAGATTGCTCGGCTTGTCTGGAGAGGAGGCCGGCTGCGAAGATACCTGCTGCTGACCTCATTAAGCCATATTGCAGACCCTGTAGTTAAGGTCTGTGATAATCTGGTAAGCGTATTATTTTTATGGTGTTTTCGGTGGTGGACACAAGTGAATTCGCGCTGAAGTGTACTATTTATGTTCTGTTTTTTATTCTTCCCCCTTCAGTTACTGCTGTAAATTTTTCTCCATCCTTCCTGGTTTAGCTGTCCATTGTTTTCAATATTTAATGTAATCACAGATCTCCACTTCTAAAAAGATGTATTGATTAAGTGTGAATATATCTCTGGAGAAACCTTTACCAGTTGCGTGTGGTCCGGTATTAGTCATGGAGAGAATTCCAAGACATAACAACAAAAGTTGTTTAGGTGATACCTTTAATAATTAACTGTTTCTTTGCAAGCTTTAAAAACTTTAAGTTTCTTCTTCAGGCATGTTACAGAACTGGATCAGAACCGTGCCTGAAGAAGAAAATTAAAGTTTTTAAAGCTTGCAAAGAAATCTTGTACAGTTAGTCATTAAAGGAATTGCCTGAACAATTTTTGTTGTTATGTCTTCTGAGAAACCTTTATTCAATCAGGGCTATTCTCTCACTCCAGTCTTCATGTTTCCTCATAAATTCCAGCCTTCACAGCTATTCTCCTTCCCTCCTAGTTCTCCTGCCCATCGTTCCTATTGTTGTCACCATTCTTTCTTGGCTGGCTTCTTGAGCTTCCCTCCACTGTACACACTCTGTTTTTCACATACTTTACACTGTCTTCCCATTTTCTTTTCTTCCTCTTCAGTTTTTAGTCCTATGCTTATGAACTCCCTACTCTAGTCAACTTCTCACACTCCTTATTACTTCTCTCTCACAGTTCTTCAATTCAGAATATTGTGCCTTCCTGACCCCCAACCACACTGGTGTACCAATAGGCCCTGCAGCCCCGGCCCCCCCCCTGGGGCCCACTCGGGGCCGTTTTGTGGGGGCTGGAGGGGTGGCAGCATGAGGGGTAAGCCTTGGCCACAGTCGGCGGAGAGAGGGGAAGTTCCCCCCTTCTCCTTCACCTCGGGGCTCTCCCCTCTGCGCTCCCCTCCAGCTAAAGTTATAGCGTGGGCAGCGGGCAGCGGCGGGCAGATACATAACTTCCTTGCGTTCCACCGCATAATCTTCGCTCTGGCATCTGACGTCACTTCCGGAAGTGACGTCACTTCCGGAAGTGACGTCAGACGCTACAGCGAGGAGTATGCGGTGGAACGCAAGGAAAGTATGTATCTGCCCGCCGCTGCCCGTTGCCCACACTATAACTTTAGCTGGAGGGGAGCGCAGAGGGGAGAGCCCCGAGGTGAGGGAGAGGGGGGGAACTTCCCCTCTCCCCGCCGACTGTGGCCAAGGCTTTCCCCTCATGCTGCCACCCCTCCAGCTTCCACAAAATGGCCCCGAGCAGGCACCAGGGAAAGGGGGGGGGGGCCCGCAGGGGGGGGGCCCGCTCTGAAATTTTGCAGAGGGGCCCATTGGGGCCTAGTTACGCCCCTGCCCAACCACCTAATTTCCTGTTATATGCTTCATTTCTGCCCTTCTTTTACTCATATGCTGTTTAGATCTAATTGGCATCACCCAACACTTGCCCTTATTTAATGAACTCATGTGAAATTGTCACACCTTGTCAATAAAATGCATTTTAAGCCACCAGCAAGCAAGAAAATATTCAAAATGATTTTGAAATTACGTTTTAACCTAATGTTTTCTATTTTTTTTAAATTGCAAAGTGCTAAAAAAAATATATTAAAAAGAAAATGAAACACTATCTCCTTGGAGAAAACTGAAGACAAAAAGTGAATTGAATAAGGATTCTTTACTATTCTGCTGCCAGACCCCTTGTTACTATCCTCATAACCTCTTTACTACATTCATATCCTCTTCTCCACTTTCCTCCCATAACCCTATTGTTACCAGTAGTCTGCAATTTTCTCCTCCAAGTATTGCCTTCACTCCACCTTGTCCTCTCTTTTCTTCACCATGTCTTAATTTGTTCTCTCCAGTGTTATCATTGTACCTCTTCATCTCTCCTGCGCACAGATTAAATTATTCTCTGTAACACATCAGGACTGTGTTTACACTTTTTTCCAAACCCATTTTACACAAAACAGACTTGATAAAAAAATCATGCATTCCTCATTTTCCAGGAAGAATCCAAACACAAAGGCACCGTGACCATGCTACTTGCCATTATATTAAATATGAATGTGGAACATCTCACAGAAATATATCACTTGTGACTGACTGACGCATTGCTGTGTGTTGGATAAACAATGCCTAGTATCATCCAGTTTACCTGATGGCAGGATCACGGTTATTTTGCCTTACATGTACATATTTGGGCATTGATTACATGTTGCTATGACTACACTGTCGTGTTCTTAGCTAACTAAGTCACACAAATAGGTTATGAAAATTGGGCTGTGCCCATAGATAGATATTACAACAAATATGTGCTGGGGGCTGGACTTGACCTGAAACTGGGCAGTGATTGATAATAAACCGCGTAGATGTGAATGAAGGTAATGCAGAACTAATGGTGGCCTTAATTAATGCTGACATTTTTAATTAAAAAGAAAAATGAGGCTTTTATAGATCAAGTAGTAGGGCTTCAGCAGCAACAACTAAAAATATCCAAATTCATGGATAGCTCAGAGCATCTTTCACCTTGGTGACACCCAGTTGCCGTTAGTTATGGTGAGATTCGGGTGACAGAGCAGAGCAGGAAGCTGGAGCTTATACTGATGATGTTACAGTATAGCAAATGCCTGTATGTTGGGGAACCAATGTTATACCGGAGACATTGAGACATTGAGATGAAAAAGCTATTTACTGCCAGCCCTTCGTGCCGGAGTCTAGCTAGCTTTTATATTGTGTGTGCCAGGTGCTTTGTAGTTGAACATATCAAACCTGGCTAAACTCTACCATACTTATTTCTTTAAATGGAATAAACTGCTTCTACAGTTCTGTCTCTATGTTTCTCTTTTAGCCTCTGCAGATCTATCACACCCAGTTTGCAAAGGTTGTTACCAACAACAGATGTTTACATTTTGTTCCATTGAACATTACCTGTTCCGGAATCGCCATATCTCCTCTTTTGGATTTTAACCTCTGTGATTTTATGCTGAGGCTGAGGCGTGCAGTAGATTCAATTGCTTTGAGATATTTTATCTAACTAAAGCAAATGAGAAACGAAGCTGGAAAAAGTTAGATACTCGCCTATGGAGAGAGAAGACTCTGGATCCCATAGAGCCTTCCCAGTCCTCTCACCGTGCCCTCAGTCCGCCACTGTCCTTTGTTTAAACCTCCAGCCTTCGGCAGTCCTCAGAAGGCTTAGGAAGGACTCGTGTCCCTGAGTGCTTCTGAAGATGGGCGGCTCTGTATTGCAAATGTGGGGGTGTTCTCTTCAGGAGCATTCAGAGACATGCATGCTTCTGGAGCCTTATGCGGACTCCTGAGGGCATATTTGACCAGTTGGTTGAATAACTTCAACAAGGTGGGGTGAGGGGGCAACGGAGGACCATGGACACAGAGAAAGGACCGGGAAGGCTCTATTGGAGCATGCCCTCTCCATAGGTAAGTATCTACATTTTTTTTTAGCTGGCTTAAGTTTTACTTTAAGCTAGCATAATGCCCAACTTTTCCAGATAAGAAAGAGGCACATATTTAAAGAGGAGCTGTTAGGTATAGGGTCTCAGAGAAAAAAACCACATATATCAGTAGCAAAATATTGGCTCTACTTACATTACATATGCATTTTACTGTCCAAGTTTGGATTTCACAGAATTTTTATATAGGATTTGCAGAGAACGATGCTCCTGACAGCTCATGGCAGGTTCCATGTTTGTCTGTCTCCTATGAAGCCAATTGTGATGTCATATCCTCCCTGCTTCCTGATGATTCGACTCACAAAAAAGATCCTAATGGACAACACTACTGTGCAGTGAATATTAATTAGCCATGTGGCTAGGAACAATAGCGGACTCATGCAGTATACTCTAACGGAACATGTGCCCTGTGATTTTTCAGTGCTGTGAGTTTAAGCTGCTGTTAGAAGCTGCTGTAACATGAGGCTGTAACTTCTCACTGTGAAAGCAGCCTTGGGGCGTGATAGAGAAATGAAGGGGATGACCCAAGGTAGTGCACTGGGGAGAAGCAGCCCCAGAATGCTTTGCAGTATCTGTTATGCATCCTGCCGGCCTCCTTACGAGCTTGGGAATAACAGCCTTGCTGTTCACACATCACAGTAAGAGAGATTTTTAACTTCAGTATTGCCTTTTTGGCTTCCTTCTAAACTGTTTAACACAGGAGAATAGAGGTTTAAATTAGCTTTTGCAGCCTGACAGTTACTCTTTAAAGCATGTCCCTGCTACACCCCTAGTCTCGCCCCCAGCCACACCCTTTAATTATGCATACCACAAAGAATTATTAAGCAAAAGACATAGCTTTATCATTCAAACCACAGTGGTCCTTTCTATCACCACTATGCTTGCTTCATGTTCACATTTGAAAATAAGACATTTACAATTTTAAAGGCTGGCAATAAAGTTTAGAGTGAATTAAATATATTGTTTAGGAGAAAATACATATAGTCAAACAGATCTTCACATCAGTCCTGAAAGAGGGACAGGAGAAAAGAGGGACACAGGGATTTGGTTCTCAAAAGGGACTACCTCTCCATTGGAAGGCTAGCCATACATGGGTCAGTAATGGCTGTATATGACCAGTTATATATCATATATATATATATATGCCTAGCTTTAGACATTGCTAATAAAACCCAGAATGATTGATCCTCCTGCTGCTTTCAGCTACTGCACAATTACCTTGAGGAATAGAGGGGGTAAATAAGACCAACTGGGAGTAAGTCATAGTTTTTATAGCTTTTTATATAGCAGATCTGTATAGCAAGTGAGAAATGGGCTAAATCATAAGCAAGATGTGCAGTATGAAATGTAACGTTGCAGTTAAATTGTTAACAGTGGTTGCCACTCAGGCAGTGTGATATTTGTTAATAGAAGTTACACTACAAATATATTCAGACGGTCTATAAAAATTGCACTTAATAGGCGTTTATGAAGATGAAGGATTGCTGTGTAAGTGCTTGCATCAGGCTGAGTCATTGGAGTGAATAGTGAAGCTTAGCTAGGCGTTCACATTCTGTGTTTTTCAAGATTGCAAAAATTGGGAAATATTGGATGCACTGTTTGGCGTGCAGTTTGTGGGCCCTGGTGTCATCATTGAAATCAATGGAAGCCATCTACACTTACCTCAGTGTTACCTCATCGTTCTAAGAACTTTTTTTTTAACTTTCCAGACGTCTAGCAGTAAACAGGAAGTTACCCTGAATCCCAGGAAAAAGGACACAAATCAGCTGTGGAGGGCATACAGTATATATGAATGCTTTACCAGATATTGGGACCTATTCACTAACTAAAGGTAAAATTGCTGGTACCCTAGCCACATGTACCTTACCAAGGTAACGCAGGTTGCTCTACTTGTGCAAAATGCAATATGGAAAAAGCGTAAGTACCGGTAAAACTAGCAAAAATTGCTATGCCCTGTCTGCCCACCACAATTTTACAGTTATTTATTGAATATGTCCCATTATATGCACATGTAGAAAGCCACTTAAAGTAGTACAAAAATAGTGAATGAGAAATTTTAATAAACACGATATACCAAAAAAAAGCAAAAAAGCCAGGCCAGGTGCCATTTCTACTCGATTGCTGTGCAGGGTTTACTGCAATCCTTTTGCCATTTGCAAATCCATCACTAGTCTTTTGAAGGATTTAATTAAAATACCTTGGTATCCAACACTTAATCTTTGAAGAGCACTGGAATACAAATAAAAACATATGTATAGACAGGTTGTGTTTCCTCCAGCCTCAGGGCCCTTTTACTCTAGATCAGTGTTTCTCAACATTTTATTGGTATGTACCCCTTTTCAAACCCTGTACTTGCAAAGTACCCCCTAGCATAGTAAACATTATTCCAAGTACCCCTTGAGAAATATATATTTAATCATAGTACATGATAATTGGTTCTAAACAATTTCTAATACTTATATTTCTTAGCTAAACCACTAATTTGGTGTTGTTTAAATAGGATTTATCCTTTTCTAAAACTCTAAATTTGTTATTCTTGGTTACGTTTTTCAAGCTCGAGTACCCCCTGGAATCATCAGAAGTACCCCCTGGGGTACGCGTACCACACGTTGAGAACCTAGGCTCTAGATAACATGATCGCAAGTGCAATCACACTGCGTTGCAATCGCATTACCTTCTACTTCCACTACTGAGATTTTGCTGCGATCCGTTGAGTATACAAACGCAACTGCATCAAAAATCATGCTGACCGGTTATTGCGATTCAGAAAACATGGAATCGTGCTAGTGGAAAAACAGCACAGTGATTTACATGTTAATCACGGTGTAGTTGCGATAGGCAAAATAGCCACAATCTGCTTTTTGAAGCAGTTCGCAGCCTGGTGGAAAAGATCCCTAAATCGCTAGTTCCTGGGCAATGACTCATTTCCAAATGGTCTAGTGTCCTCCTTCTGAGTGACACTCTGCTGACCTCTACTTAAAGGGAACCTGAAGCGAGGAAAATTATTTGAAATAAACACACGACGTAGCTGCAGATGAATATTACATACTAACCTCAACGTCCGTTCCTCTCAGAAGCTCACCATTTTCTTCTTACAGTGATCCCTTCCAGTTCTGACAATATTTTGTCAGAACTGAAATATACCAGTTGCTGTCAGTTATATATCAGCAGCTGTCAGTTACAACTGAATGTGCAAGGTAATGTCCATATTTCCCTATGGCTCAAGTGGGTGATATTACAGTTTAACAGTGTGCTGACCAGGAAGCTGTTAGGGGGTAATGGCCATTTTTAAAATGGTGGACGGAGAAATCCATTGATCACAGTGGACAAATAGGACACAGGAGAGGAGATAGCGATTGAGGAGTAGACTTCACAGGAGGTAAGTATGACCTGTGTATGGTTATTTTGACTTTTTATTTTCAGTTCAGGTTCTCTTTAAGCATTTCTAGGAGTTCATACTTTAGAATGAATAGCATGGCATGACATGTAAGTCACTGTCTGTCCTGGTTCTGGGATGTATCTGCAGCTGCATGTGTCATGAAAGGGTGAATCATACTTCAGCGCACTTTCTTTTCAGAGTAGGAGTGGTGGTGAGAGAGGTGATAATTCGAAAAATGAAAAGGAAAAATAGATTTCTCCCTCTTCACCTTAGATAGCAGCGTGACAATGTGATGGAATAATATTTGTTCTATATTGCGTTTTGTGAGTGTTCTGCCTCCATTGTATTTTCCCGTCCCCATCTCACATAGACATAACAGTGGGAATTACAGCCAAATGAAGCTTCTGAGAATGGAGGCTGGATATTGGAGACTATTACTGGCTGGGATCACTAAAGACTACAAGTTAGCTATGTGAAGTCAATTCAAACAGCGTACATAGAGTATTGTCCATGAGTTGTAAGGGATTATGAGATTAGTATCTCAAATTAAAGAAATTTGCCATAAAACATTATCCTCATGTATACTGTTCCCTAAACAAAATATTTTTTTCTGAAAATTCACAGAAGCAATAATTTTCTCAGTGTTAGGACATATTCTAGCGCCCAGTATTTGGTTTTCTTTCCGATAGCTGCAGAGTACAAATCC
The DNA here is from genome assembly GCF_040937935.1 of Hyperolius riggenbachi. Taxonomy (NCBI): domain Eukaryota; kingdom Metazoa; phylum Chordata; class Amphibia; order Anura; family Hyperoliidae; genus Hyperolius; species Hyperolius riggenbachi. Next base: position 250,835,993 of record NC_090651.1, read on the forward strand.
TCTGATAATATAGTTTAGCACTCCTCCTACCCCTAATGTATTCTTCACCTCCCCAGCTTTGCCTCTCTAACCTTACCCATTGTTGTGTTCTTTTCCACAACCTCTTACCCTTCCCTGTATCTAACCCAAGCCTTAATACCTTCTTATAAAAAGACGTGGTTTTGAAAAAACTGCAATCACAACAGGAAACATACGTTACTTCTGTACCTTCTGATGTCCTCTCCTGATGTATAAATACCCCTACCCCCTGATGACACCTCCTGAAGTATAAATACTACCTCTTGATTTCATATCTTGATTTATAAATACATGTACCTTCTGATGTCATGTCCTGATGTATAAATACCTGTGCCTCCTGATCTCATGTCTTGATGTATACATACCTGTACCTCCTGATGTCACCTCTTGATGTACAAATACCTGTAACTTCTGATGTCATGTCCTGATGTATAAATACCTGTGCCTCCTGATCTCATGTCTTGATGTATACATACCTGTACCTCCTGATGTCACCTCTTGATTTATAAATACATGTACCTTCTGATGTCATGTCCTGATGTATAAATACCTGTGCCTCCTGATCTCATGTCTTGATGTATACATACCTGTACCTTCTGATGTCATGTCCTGATGTATAAATGCCTGTGCCTCCTGATCTCATGTCTTGATGTATACATACCTGTACCTCCTGATGTCACCTCTTGATGTACAAATACCTGTAACTTCTGATGTCATCACTTGATGTATACATACCTGTACCTCCTGATGTCATCTCTTGATGTACAAATACCTGTAACTTCTGATGTCATCACTTGATGTACAAATACCTGTAACTTCTGATGTCATCTCTTGATGGATGAATACCATAAATACCTGTATTTTCTGATGTTTTCTGCTGATGTATAAATACTTGTACCTCCTGATGTCATGTCCAAATGTATAAATACCTGTACCTCTTGATGTCATGTCCTAATATATAAATACCTGTACCTCCTGATGTTATCTCCTGATGTATAAGAACGTGTACCTTCTGATGTCATCTCCTGAGTATAAATACCTGTACCTTCTGATATACAAATACCTGTACCTTCTGATGTCATCTCCTGATTTTTAAGTACCTGTACCTGTTGCTGTATAAGTACCTGTACCTACTGATATATACTGTATTTTATGTACCATAAGACTCCCTTTTTTTCCCCAAAAAGTGGGGGAAAAAGGTCACTGCGTCTTATAGTCGAAATACAGAGAGTTCCTGACTTTTGACTGCCTGCCAATACGAACTTCCAACCTGCCGCAATGTCAGGGACTCCCTGTACTGTGCCCATGAAGAGGAGGGCAGAGGAGGACACGGGAACAAATGGAGGACACAGGGGGACACAAAGGGGCATAGAGGAGGACACAAAGGGGCAAGGAGGACAGAGGTGAACACATGGGGGACACAGAAGGAAACAAGGGGCAAAGGAGGACACAGGGAGACACAAGAGGTACAAAGGGGGCACAATCCACAAGATGCCCCTTCACCATGGATGCACCAGGTTTAGTATATATTTTTTCCCCTGGGTTTTGTCCTCTAAACCTAGGTGTGTCTTATGGTCAGGAGCATCTTCTAGTCCAAAAAATATGGTAAGTACCAGCACCCTCGGATGTCATCTCTTTACTTCCTTTGTCTGCAATGTAGGCTGGCTATTGGCTGCTCATGGTAGGAACAGCCCTGTAGTTCCCCATCCAGCAGTTATTCTATTTTCACCTAAAGATGATTGCTATAGTATGGAAGTGAAATACTGCATGTCTGGAGTTCATCTTTAATATTGGTGGTGGGTATATCAGAGAATAGAGACTTTACAAAACAGTGTTGGTAGCTGTCAGGGAAATACGCCAGAGAAGCACATTTTATTCTAACAGATTGGCGTTCACATGCAAGAATGATATATATCATACTGTCTGCAGGCCTGATGTAATAGAGAATGATTCTGTTGCAAACACACTCTAGATTGTTTTCCTGGGTTTGTTTCCTAGCGCTGAATGATTCACTTGCTCAATACATCAACATATTAGGAGCATTAAGAGCATGTCCGTGTTAATAATTCATGCCCTGTGGTAACATTTACACTCTGCAACATGGTTATCTTCATTTGTGAACATCAATATATTCTCCTTTAAATCCCGCTCACTTCAGATCTCTCCTGAAAGAACACGTGTAACAAAGTGACCGCTAGGAAATGTAATCTCTAAAACACACATACCAATATTTCCCCAAGCATAAATGTTTCATGGTTTATCCCACATGGAGCCAATCTGCTCTCTATGTAACCTTTTCTATGTGGATGACTCTGTTATAATAACGTACAGTAATATTGTAGCGTAGGTGACCTTATCTCAGGCCCCAGTGCCACAGCTCTGCATGACCTGCTGAAGGCCTCTTGTCATCATGTGTATTCAGAAGTCTCTGAACATCCTTTGCTCTATTTGGATTGACCTCTTTTGTCCTTAAATAGTCCTTTATGTACAATATCAAACAATAAGGCTCTATTCACACAAGGTCTGTGCCTGACTAGTGCAGAGAACGTACAGGAACCGACCAATGGGCATGCAGAACAGTCCCGATACTTTCCTATGAAAAAGTTTGGGCCCATTCACACATATCCATTTTCATTGTGTCCGTATTTCACAGTTCTGCAATACAGAAACCTGACCGGCATCATTTATTTGGGAAGTCAGGTATGACGCTATTCATCCCACAGAGTGGTGCACTGCAGAGTGCAGTGGACCCTGCCAGGACATACAGTACATTCCTCCTCCAGGCCGCCATGGACGTAGGGGAAAGACGCCATTGCTGGCGGACGAATTATGCTGTTTTTAAAGTAATTTGGGCTCCATCTTTTGATGGCGCCAAAATTACTGTCTGAGCTCCACAATAGCCGTAATTCACATTCTGGCCTATGGTGGGGCATGGTGTGTCCAAATTTCCAGTGCTGTTGTGCTCTTTTTTGCCTGCCAGGGGCCTTCAGAAGTCGCACAATGTTTCCATGCTGTATACATACAATGCCACTCTATTCATACATGAAATTATCCTAATATATGAGATTTTTCAATGCCCATAGTTATGCAGAGTCATTTCGGTTTTTTTATTCTTCTCTATTGAGCCCTTGGGCAGAAAACAAATCTTCACCTGAAATCGAATGTACATGCAAGTATATGCAGCATCTGTGTAGCCCTCCATGTAATTCATGCCAGGCAAACTGCACAGCAGCCCTTCTATGGCTTGTGGATTGTCTGATCTAGAAGTTGTATTTTGTATTTTGAATGTATGAAAAGTAATTTTTTCCATTTTAGATCTAATTGGTCCATGCCTTGTACAGCTGAATATTCCCCTGACGATGGATCGGCGAACCTTACAATGATGCCTCCTGACGGACAAGGATCCCCGATCCATCTCCTTGCCCGCGGGAACATGCAGCGTCACGTGACGGCATACGACGGGCATGAACGGGAAGTCAAAGGATGCAGTACTTTGCATGGGAGTCATCAGGGATTTTAAAGATCTGATACATTGTGACGGTTGTTATCGCAGCGTTTCGCCATTGTTCGTGTAATTGCACGCCAGTACCCACTTCAGAAAAATTGTGTAATGGTTATGGGCAATGGTTTTTGCCTTCCTCTGGATAACCTGAGATAGGTGAGGGTCCAGGCTAGTGTTGTAACTTTTTTATAGTTGAACTCGATGGATGGATGTCTTTCAACCCAGATAACTATGTGTGTGAGCTTCAAGTTGAGCTAAACAACCTGGTGTCATTTCCTTCCATAGTTTTCTACCTGAACAGTGAAAAACAGGAGAACACAGATTAGATCATCATTTTACGTGTCTCTCCTCTTGTAATTGAGCTACCTACCAATGTTAGGGCTAATGTTCATGGACAGCATGTAGCCGCTACAAATCTCCAGCTTAGTTGCTGCTAATTTTATTTAATGCAGCTGCTTATTAAATATGTTACACTGACAACAGCTTGTATCTGTATAGGCTTGTATTGCTGCCAGCTACATGTCTCTGCTGCTAGTTTGTGTGCCATAGCCGTAAGCCAATCAGTATTGTGTGATGCAATAGAAATTGACCGATCATCGTACAGCCTGTCGTCTTCCACTCTTACCCAGTTAAGGCTGCAGTACATTGATCCTATGTCTAAAAAATCCCATTGTAGGTTCTCTGACATAAAATGTACATCCTGCATAAAAAAAACAAAAAAACGTGGTGGATGAATGGAAGTAGATCAAGTAACCTTGATAAAAAAAATGGAACACACAAAAAAAGAGAAGGAGCCCAATATTGTGTAGTATGTCCAAAATTGTGGAGTAGAAATTAAGCCATAAAAGGGTACTCACAAACCAGGGTTGCTAAAGAGCGACCACCTTCAGCACATGTGAAGGGGAACACCCGTCCTGCACTCTGGTAGATGACAGGTCTCTCTAATGGTGGCCATACATGGTACAATTTTTCATTTTTTTTCGATTAGATAATTTAGTTTGATTATTCCGTTAGATTCAATATAAAGATTTTGCCAGCATGTCCGATCAGATTTTTCTCGAAAAAACGAGATAATCGTTCGAATTTCTTGATCGAAAAAAAAAAATATTTTCAACTTTCATTTGATTCCATCCATTAGATCGAATAAATGGGAAAATCAAACGTTTTTATTGTATCGTGTATGGGCACCATGAGGTGCAGTCGCTCCCTCTATAATAATAGAGACTGCTGTCTCTGCCCTCGTCAGGAGGGTGACATGTGATACAGGCAATTGAGATTTGCCCAAAATGTGTAAACATGTTTAAAACATTGGTATGGTGATAAAAATCAAGGTAAGAGCAGCTTACCTAATATTGAAGGGCTAAGCCTGTATGCTTGAAAATAAAAATGTATGCATGTTTGTTAGCTTCTTCGCACACTAAATATTGATTTGTGCATATAAACATGGGTTCACAGAACCAATCAGATTGCCAATAGAACGAATAATTACTGCTATAGCCAATAGCAGCAATCATTCAGTTGATTGAAAAAATGAACAGACATACTATTAAGCCCTAATTCATCCATTCCTCCACCCCTCCTGGATATTGTATTATCCCATTTATCCTGTACTGCAAATCCCTTGGAGAGCTATGAGGAATCTGGTAGTTGTCAATCAAAGATTCAGAAGTAATGTCAGACATTGAGTCTAGCTCTAATTCTGCCATCAGCAAAGCAAACCAAAGTTAGAAGTACAAATCTATCAGTTGAACAAACTGATCACAAAATGCATGTGGATTATCCCTCCATCCTTAGGCTCAGAAGCTAGCCATACAATTCATTTACTTCTGTAGCTATTAAAGGGAAAGTCCAAGCAGTTTAAAAATAAAAATCGACTTACCTGGGGCTCCCTCCAGCCCCCTGCATCCGTCCTGTGCCCTTGCTGCAGCTCCAGTTGTTCTTGTCCCCTCCAGTGGAAATGCCATCCTCACCAGGTAGGCTTCCAGGTCGGCTTTTCCTGCGCTCCAGCATGCGGCTCACTGGACGCACTGACGTCATCCGGACTGTACTGCGCAGGCTCAAAACTACTGCTGTACAGTCCGGATGATGTCAGTGCGACTCTGAGAGCCGCTTGCGCAGGCACAGTGGACATCCTGCATCAGAGGGGACCCTGGGCCACCGGCGGTGAGCAGAGCTGCGGCGAGGGCACATGACGCTGGCAGGGGCTGGAGGAAGCCCCAGGTAAGTGGATTTATTTATTTTAAATGAGCTCGGATGTGTCCTTTAAACAGTGTTCCTCAACCTTGTCCTTTTAAGACAGTGTTCCCAAACCCTGTCCTCAAGGCCCACCAACAGTGCATGTTTTGTTTCCAGCAAAACATGTACTGTTAGTGGGCCTTGAGGACAGGGTTGGGGAACTCTGCTTTAAGAAACCGAGTGTCTCTCTTGGACTTTCACCTTTTCAACTCGGAAGAATACAGTAGAAGGATTAGGAATGGGATTGAAGGCCCAACTGGAGTGTCAAGGTGGGCGAGAAACACAAAAATCTAATTTGGGAAATTTCGCAGCTAGAGTGCCCAAGAGATATAAAATACCAGCACGTAACCCAGCCAGCAAGACTCCACCTATAACTGAATATCATCTTGGAGTGGTGTAATTCTTTACATTTATTTCCTCTGCTCTGCGTGGCTTCCTACCTCTGGCCGTATTTTTCAGAATATAACAAGGTTAACACTTCTGTAAATCTATATATGTGAAAACTATAAGCTGCATCATATTAATGTAATATTTCTGCTTTGCTTCCAAATCTCATGAAACGTATAAATGCGGACGTAAAATGTTATATTCTGTTAATTTGAATACTTTCCTCATTTCCTCTAAACAGCGAGTGTATATATAATACATTTTGCTGTAGCTGGAATATTTTATTAGGGGAAGCAGAAAGCATTTTTCTTGATGTTCTTTAGTTTGCTAGGATAAATGGTGCATTGTTGGTGTAAGTGCTTAGAGCAGGGATTTGTATAGGCAAGAGGCAGCTGAGGTGACACATTTTACTGCACAGTGCTAAGCAAGCTTCATCTCGGTTAAGACGCAACCAAAACATATTAATGTTTATACTTTTGACAAAGAGTCACCCAGATTTAACACAACCACATTAAAGAAAATATGCTACAAAAACTCTTGTCTGTAAGGTCAGCCCTGATTGATCTATGCGCTTCTGCGGTGTCAAGAATAGGTCTTGTGAAAAGTGCAGCATTGTCCTAATTAGAGCATACCTGAACTGAAAAATAAAGTTAAAACGGGCCTGAACTCTTGCATAGCACACAATGAAAAGTCTTTATTCCTCATCCTCATATAGTTGTTGAAGAAATGTACTTTTCTGAGTTATGTTTGTTTAGCCAGATCAAAGTGTCTAATTAGTTCTTATCGGCAACTGTGAATAAACTACAGAAGAGCTTTGCCCAGTCAGATCTCCTCATACTGTAAACATTGAGGCTTAACTCTTTCAGTGCTCCCTGTAAAAGTGAAACCAAGTTAGAACTTAAGTTTTTTTTAGAATTTCCATAAATTGTAATGATTTATTTCCATAAAGATTATCATGCTGTGGCTAGTCTTTTAGGGGAAAGAGGAAGTTTTGAGTTTAGTTCCACTTTAAATGAAAGTTGTTCATATAAGCATTTGAAAAATACTATTTCTGGCATTTGGTAACCGTGGTGACCCTACATTGCTTGGTGTATCAAATCCCCACAATTCCTATTTTTCTCCATGAAAAAGTAGCTGCACAGAGCAAGGAGCACTGTTTTTTGTTTTCCTACACATTTGGGACTGATCAATTGATTATCAGAGCCACTCCCATATAATGCATCCTATTAGAAACTCTATGCAATACCTTGTGATTATATTTGCACATCGCAAGAATCAGAAATGGTGTTTGCTAATGTCCTTGCAGTGTATAGAGCTACAGAGGCCAGCTTATTATTTCCACACAAGTGGAGTCTCTATTTAATACTAATTACCACATACTCTCTGTTATCCTTTATGACACTGATGGATTATTCTTGGCATTCGGTTTGATGTGAGTGACTGTGTCTCAGTCTGGCATGCAGTGTACACAGTCAAGTTGCTTAATGTGTCATTGGTTCCCACCAATAAAAATACCATATGGGAAACCTTTCACAGAGCTAATTAATCTAGTGGCTACATTGCCTCTAAAAATGTCTTGTCAAGTGTGACAACCGTGTTGATTCGAATCAGTAATGTCTTTACCATAGATATTAATATAGAAAGTGGTTTTGCGCTCCTCTCATCAATGATCTCAACTAAATTCACAGGAAAACCACAATTATCCCAATGGATCGCTAAACCCTGGGGGGTATCACCTCCCTAAACAGTATTAATATTGCACCATCTGATGCGTGGGTGTAGCGCTCAGCATTGCTTCCTACCAACAAAATACATATTGTGTGAATGGTATATCACTTGACAGAGCATCCAACACATATAACACATATAGCCAGTATACATAAATGTCCCAATGTTGCCAGACTGTGCTGCTACTCGAGACTGTACTTTCTACGGCAACAGTTCAAATTATTCCAGCACCAGCTAGATTGGATCCACAATTGAATGTCAAGAGCAACCTTACCGACGGGATTGGCTGATCGAATGAAAATCAGCATAAGCGTTTTTCTGAGGTGAAGAGATGTGATCCCCTCTTCTCATGCGCCAGCTTCTTCCAAGATATCACTCAAAAAGACAGAAATAGCAGAAACATAGCGTAACCCTGTTTCAACTTTTCTTATAATCACCACTCGTGCTCAGTGTATATCTCCCCACTCGTGACTCCACCACCGTGGAAAAATGAGAAAAATGCACGCTCACCGACTTCTATGGCTGATCCAGTATTGACCAGCTATAATCGCTTGTTTAAGTTATCCACCGGCCAGCCAGTACTGCACCTTAAAGGGACTCCGAGCAGTACTGAAACTATGGAAAGATGCATATCATTTTAAAGCTCTCTTTCTCCTCTTTCCAACGATATATAAATCGCCACCCTACGCCTTTTAGTTTTCGCTATTTTCGCGATTGAAATTGCCGCGGCCGCGATTTCGATCGCGAAAATAGAGAAAACTAAAAGGCGTAGGGCAACGATGTAGGTGTCGTCAGAAAGAGGAGAAAGAGAGCTTTAAAATGATATCCATCAAGCCATAGTTATATTGTATTACACAGGGCGACTTTTTGTCAAAGTCAGCAGCTGCATTCAGCAGAATGGAGCTGCTGACACTGGGGAAAGTGTCGTCCTGTGTAATACAATATAACTATGGCTTGATGGATATCATTTTAAAGCTCTCTTTCTCCTCTTTCTGACGACACCTAAATCGTTGCCCTACACCTTTTAGTTTTCTCTATTTTCGCGATCGAAATCGCGGTCGCGGCAATTTCAATCGCGAAAATAGCGAAAACTAAAAGACGTAGGGTGGTGGTTTATATATCATTGGAAAGAGGAGAAAGAGAGCTTTAAAATGATATGCATCTTTCCATAGTTTCTGCACTGCTCGGAGTCCCTTTAAAGAACTCAGAAATAGGCTTCCATAGCGTAACTCCGTTTAATAATGAATAAAAACAAATAGTATTGCACTCACATGTCAATAGGATTAAATGCGCATTTAAAAGTTAAGCGTCCTCGCTGCTGCCATCTGTATCCAGCGTCTCCGCACACTGCGCCTGAAGCTCCGCCCTACCGGTTTTGTCATCAATGACTCATCATGTGTGTCTAAATAGATAGATGAGTGATGTCTGCATTTTGTTACTGCTGTCCTGTCATCTCACAAAAAGCTGCATATTTTGAAATGAAATAATGACATAAAATGGAATATTGTGACAGTATGGTGGATAATAGTGTAGCACTCCCATCTTGCAACGCTAGAGGAGTAAGTATAGTGGTGCCGCCACATGAGTTGTGTGCCGGGTGGTGTCGTTACTAAAGAAATATTGGTAATTTACAGTACATTACGATATTTTACTATGCACAACCTGGAACCAATTCTCACTACAACCCTCCCCTGCCTCAAAAGAAATCCCCCACCTAATGCCTAACCCTAACCACCCCTGTAATAAATATGGAATACTTCACCACCTAAAGTCTGTCCCCCCTCTAAGTATCTGAAAAGACACCCCCACCTAATGCCTAACCCCAACAACCCCTTGTAAGTGCCTAAAAGATCATATGACTCCCACGCCCAAAGGACCCTTAGTTGTAGCCGGTTTGCTACTAGCCACATTGGGCTCCCAACTCATTACTTTCAGCTCAGAGCTGCTGCATACTGTACACCCGATGATGCCCCTGTGTGCACATCTCAATGGAATTTTTCTGTCCTTGAGAAAGGGACACATTGTTGTCTCGAAACATTGGAATTGTTTCTATGCACCAATAAAGATTAAAGAGACTCTGTAACTAAATTGTGAGCCTTATTTTTTCTATTCTATAAGTTCCTATACCTGTTCTGATGTGGTCTGTCTTACTGCAACCTTTTCTAGTTGCACTATCTCTGTAATAAATCTTATCTTCTTTCCTCTGTCGTGTCTGTCGGCAAGAGGCTGGAATGTGTGGAATGTGCAGCACTGCTTATCATTGGCAGAAGCTTTACACACACCCTCCAAGCTCTGCATGAATCACACAGTAAGCTGTTCTCAGCCTATGATACTCTGGTTAGAAGCCAGTCATTTGTTTGTAAACACTGCCTAAAGCTGTTAATTACTAGCCAGGATTGCAGCAGGGATTGACAGAAACAGCACAGAGGGGCACAGGGGAACATAAGGAATAGAATGGTATGCTTTTTATTCTAAGAATATTAGAGTACAGATTCTCTTTAAGGTGTATCCCATATCTGGAGTGTTGACCATTCACTCTGATTACATATTGGTTGTCCGGTAGCCATTGCTTTGAGCCCCCAGGGAACACTGGACTATATACCCTATGGTGTGTCTAGTTTATTTCTTATCTGCCAGTAGTAAAGATGATGACGTGCAGGTTCATTGTGGATCAAACAACATGAACAACTGACATGGCACATACCAATAATTTCTTGATCTCTCTGTTATTTTCTAACTTTTCACTTTGCAATGTATTGATTTATCTTTTCCCCTTCTTGCTGAACTTCCTCTTTAAATGATTTCTGATCTTAAGGCTCATACACACGCTCAACAAAAGTCTTTGAAATGCGCAATTATCAAACAACTTTTGTTGTTGAAACAAGCCAAAAAAGTTGTTTGCTTCTGTTCAAAAATCTGATACGACGTAGCTCAATCAATCCAACAGTTAGATTGACTTGAGCTGCGTTGTTTGAACAATAGCAAACAACTTTTTGGGTTTGTTTCAACAACAAAAAGTTGTTTGATAATTGTGCATTTAAAAGACTTTTGTTGAGCGTGTGTATGAGGCTTGAGGCACTCTAAGGTAAACATGGAGATATGTTTGGGCTGTTTCCACAATACCTCTGTGCATTATCTATTTCTCTACACGATCCCCCAACACCTGTAATCACGCTTTAAAATTATCGACTTACAGCTAAAGTCAAATTTTCAGACAGGAAGAGGCCTGCTGCAATGTTCCCTCCCATTCCACTCCCATCATCTCCTCTTCCCTGCCCCATTCATGTGAAAAAAATGGCGGTTGAATATAGTTCATAGTGGAATAATTACTGACTGAATTTACAATTAGTGTTCTGACCATTACGTGATTTGCTTTCTTTTACATAAGTATAATATTATTATCTCATAGATAATTATAGTCCTTTCAGATAAGCACATTTTTAATATAGTGTCCCTTAACCTTTTAGCAGCTAATTTATTTAGCGGCTTACAAGTGCTCCAGACCAATTTATTTTAGCACATTTGTTTATTTCTTATTTGTTACATTTCTTTACTAATAATTAGTATTGCTGTAATGTGTATTTATGGCCTCTTTTCACTAGGGGGCAGTGTAAGGACTTACACTTTCAGTCTCTATATATTTTGCTAGCAGGGAGACATTAAAGCATTCCAAGAATTTACAGCACAACGAGTTCTGAGGTCAAAAGCAGTACACTTATCTAAACAAGATAATTCCTTTGAAGCTGATAATGGGTTAAAGCAGAATCGAAAGGAATTACAAAAGCACATATGTATAATGCAACACCCTAGCTATTATTTATTAGAACATAAAATCGAACATGTTGGGCAAGAAATTTCAGTATCAGTAATTTTTCTTAAAGCAGACCTGAACTCAGAATGTCCTCTCTGCTCTAAACGATACCCAACAACATAATAACCCTTAAACAAAAAACATTTCTTTGTTACAGCTGATACAAATCCTGCAATAAATGTGTAGTGCTTCTACTTTCTGATTCATGAAAGCAGACATATTGTTAACAGTCTGTGCTTTTAAATGAGCTTATCTGCCATCTCTGCCATGTCAGTCTTGTGACACAGGGGAGGGATCAGATTACAACTTGTGATTAAAAAGAAATGAGGGGGAATTAAACAGGCTAAACTCTCTAAATACATACAGGTTGCATTTCTTTATGTTTCCTTCTGTCCTGTGCAAGAGTTCAGTTCCACTTTAAATGACCTGGACATCCGTTTGACAGGCAGGTTCTGTGGAGGTCTGGGACACACCTCCTGGCTTCACAGAGGTTACTGCTAAGCATGACACTAATCTGTTGTGCAGTACCACACCTGCAGAGCTGGAATGGCTGAGAAGAGTCAGCACAGAATGGTCATGTGACTGCCATATAACAGAGGATGAAAAAGTAAGGTGCTTCCCATCAATTTTCTATTTTATGCTGTGTGAGCTAATAGGTGGGGAGTAAACCACAGACATATTGCCTCTTTATAGGCCTCACATTCTGTGTTGAGCTGGTCACTTCCATATGGATATGTATCAAAAGATACATTTCAAAGGTTCCCCATTAGTTCCCTACTTGCAGCACATACTACCTCTCACTCTTCCTCACTTTGTATAAATCAAATCCCTGTTACTCGAACCTTCATGACACGAGTCTGACAGCTCGACAGCTGACTTATGAAAGTGTTTGATAAGGAATGTCTCTCTTTTAAAGTACAATGCCCTTTTTATGAAGTCAATGGCTTCTAGTAGAAACAAGGGAGAACAGAGCTTGGACTGATAAGGGAAGAGCGCAGCTGAACAATGGTGGCACAGCACAGCCAGGTCCCAGTCTTCCCATTACAGACAAATATGACAGAAAGAATCTGATGAGTAATGCTTACATTCACAGTGGCTGGAAGTTATCTGCTAGATGATCGAAATCTTCGCTGGAATGGAGTTATAGGACACATTTATGAGGTCTCTGCAAAGGACACAATATAATAAAGGTTCATTTCAGAAACATATATTTCTGATTTTGTTATTTTAAACTGAAACTCAAGCTAAAAAAAACCCCATGGAAATAGTTATACCTAGGGATACTCATTTGGATTCCACGGATTTGAAATTTCTGCATTTCTGATCGGAACGCTGCATTTCCAATTGGAATTCGGAAACCGGTAATCGGAAATTAGAATGCTACAGAAATCCGATTTAACTCTGTTTTTTTAATCCAATCACAGAACTCAGAAGTATTGGACTAATCGGAGTATGCTGAATTTTACTACAAAATTGGATTACCATGGTCATTTTACACCAATCACAAGAATTAGTTTTTCCGATTTTCGTTTTTCCGATATCCATTTTTTTGTCATTTTTTGGATACAATACTCCTCAGAAATCGGAAAATCAGAAAAACAGAAATTGGAAAAAAATGGAAATTGGGAAAAACAGAAATTGAAAATTGGCATTGTCAGAAATCAGAATTTCCACAGAATCGTAAATGGGAAATTCCGACCATCCCTAGTTACAGCGCCTCCATTGCAGTGTGAATTGCTTTTTGGTTCTGCTCTTTCATGGTCCACCAAAGCTGTGGCCATGGGCACTGTGGTGACAACCCTAAAGATGCCTGTTAGAAGAAGCTAGTTCTATCCATAGTTCTGCCTTTGCCCACCATTGTAGTGAAGGTGTGATGACTGGAAAGGGAATGATGGCTCTGTATATGACATAGTTCTTCTTACAGACATGCTTGAGGCTGTCATTGAGGTGTCTATAGGCAGGTTGGTATTGGCTCTGCAACAGAGGAGGCGAGTATAAGCTTCTTGCTTTTGTTTAGAGTTCAGCTTTTCTTAAATTAAAGTTTCAAGTGTAAGCATTCATTCGTAACATGTAATGGACTTCTGTGGTATTGTGTGGCAATAATCCAAATACACCATTTTGTGTCTGGTCACCTTTAGACACATACAAGCACATACATTCAATATACATGAAGAAAGTTAGATTAGGATAAAAAAAAGTGCTGTAATCTTTCAATTCTTTTGTATTGTTAGATAGTGGGAAATGTCCATGAAGTAGGCAGAGGACAGCCATCTGATTCATAATTCAGTAGAACACCCCCCCAAAAAATCAACTCATTGTTTTATTTTGTTCCCTGTGCCACAGGGCATTTGCTTTTTCAGCCCCCCCTCTCCTCTCCATTGAACAGTACGTGCTGCCTGGATACAGCTGACCAGTGTATCTGTACAGTGCTTGTTCTATGACATGTGCTGTAATATGTACGAACAGAGGTGCTGTAACGATCGGTGTAACACAGAGAGGATCTGATTACCGGTGATCTGCAGTATCACCGATAATACAGATATATACCCGATTATTGATGATCTGCAGTATCGCCGATAATCAGATATATCTCTAACCTCTGGACACCTGAGTAATATGAGTGTTTGGTGCAACAGTAATACTTTGAGGAGAGCCCCCGTAAAGGGGGTACAAGGCAGTATGGGATACTGCCTAAATAACAAGCTCCTTCCTAGGCCTGAAGCTCCCCAAGGGGAGGAGACAGGCTGAGAGTGGGAAGGACCAGATTGTGAGTGACACCAATGGTGGAGTGTCACTGACAGATCTGTGAACTATCTCTAAACAGAGGAGATAGTTCTCGAGGTCGGACTAGCCAGGTCGGCAACAGACAGACAGATAAGGTACAAAGACAGAAGGCTGATTCGGTATCCAAGACAGGCAGGGTTTGGCAACGTGATATCAGATATGCGTGGTACCGAATCAAAAAGCAAAGGGATGGTCAGGAAAGCAGAAGGTCATAACAGATAATATACAATGCCTAGTCTCGGTGTGAGCTCCGTGATCATCAACACTCTGGAACTAGTCTGCAGAATAACAGAATGATAATACAAGTCCCTAATCTGGGTGTGAGGTCCTTGATCATCAACACCCTGGAACCATCTGAAGTATAACAGATTTGATAACACAAGTCCCTAATCTGGGTGTGAGGTCCTTGATCATCAACACCCTGGAACTAGTCTGAAGTATAACAGGTTGGTAACACAAGTCCCTAACCTGGGTGTGAGCTCCTTGATCATCAAGACCCTGGAACTAGTCTGAAGTATAACAGAGATATAACAGAGATAAAACAGATAATCTGACAAAAGGTCTGAGTGCTTCCAAGTAGGGATCGCAACGGCAGACAACCAGAGAATGACCAGCACCCAGTATATATAGCAAAGCGCTCTCCAGCGCCTCCCCTAAGTGCTGGACCAATGGGAACTGGTTGAATCATCAGCTGACCGGCTTGGTCAGCTGATTCCCTTCGGGCTGTCATAAAAGTTCTGCCTCTCTGCGCGCGCGCGCGTCCTTCTGAACCTGTGTGGACTATCAGTCCCAGCCACACCAGACATGTGTTGTAAATCACATTCCGTGCTGGACGCGGAAACCGCCGCACCGCTATCAAGGCATGCGGCGGTTCCTCCGCGTTTGGCCATCTTACTGGATGTAGGCCTATGGGGGAAACCGCCGCGTTGGACGCGGAATCAGCCGCCCCGTTCTGAGTACACGCGGCGGCTTTTCCGTGTTTCCTCACAGGTGCCAAGCAGAGTAAAACAATGTTCTAAAAATGATAAAAAGAGGGAAGTCGAGGTGGACTTACCTCCCTCTGGTAGTGGACATATACTCAAATGCAGAGTAAAAAATATACAATTTATTCACAGCTCCATAAAATCGCAACGCGTTTCACGGTCAACAATCCCGATTCATCAGGCAGTACAGGAGCATATAAAACTGGTTCAGGTCCATAAAGTGTGTGAGCGCTCACACGCTTTATGGACCTGAACCAGTTTTATATGCTCCTGTACTGTCTGATGAAGCGGGATTGTTGACCGCGAAACGCGTTGCGATTTTATGGAGCTGTGAATAAATTGTATATTTTTTACTCTGCATTTGAGTATATGTCCACTACCAGAGGGAGGTAAGTCCACCTCGACTTCCCTCTTTTTATCATTTTTAGAACATTGTTTTACTCTGCTTGGCGCCTCTGTTCGTACATATTACAGCACGATTAAGTCCACCCCTGGTGGACGGGTTCTTTCCCCATTTTCCTATCTACAGAGAGCGACTTTTATACCTGAGTGGGGTCATGTACTAATACTCCTCACCTGCCTGTCAAGTGGTTACCTGATGGTAACCCACCTTTGTGAGTATAAGAACTTTTGACATTACATTATATATTGAGCTTACCAGACAATATTGCACTATTGGGCTCTTGGTGTCCTCTGTTTTGTTTTTACAAGTACTTTGTTCTATGAAATGTCCCCATAATGATCAATCATTGATTGTTAAAGGTAACATTAATTGAGCATGTGTATGTAACAGAAAAAAATAAAGACAAAATAGAGTAAAGGGCAAGATAACAGCTTTGGGCATCCATAATAACTTTCCGGTAATCTGAGGTGGAAGAAGCATCAAATAAGGTGACAGCTAGGTTCCTTGACACCCACCTGGCCCCAGGAACCTGCATAGGTTGCCTTGTGGATGATCCTGCTCTGGTATGTAGACTTAGACAACAGAGGTACAGATTTATCAACACCAGTGCAAGTAGAATAAGAGCAAATCTGGTGCAAAACAGATGCAGAAACGCAGCAACTGTTCAAAGGGACCAATCTGAATTCTTAATCAGGATCATCTGCTCCATTTTTTTGCACCAGGTTTTGCTTAAAGAGAAACTCCAACCAAGAATTGAACTTTATCCCAAACAGTAGCTGATACCCCCTTTTACATGAGAAATCTATTCCTTTTCACAAACAGACCATCAGGGGGCGCTGTATGACTGATATTGTGGTGAAACCCCTCCCACAAGAAACTCTGAGTACGCACTATTGGCAGTTTGCTGTCTGTGAACCCTGCTGCATTGTGGGAAATAGCTGTTTACAGCTGTTTCCAACTGCCAAAAAAGCATGCAACAGCTACATCACCTGCCAACAGTAAAAATGTCACCATGTAATAAATGTCAGAATGTAAATCAGGGATTTAAAAGATTTTACAATGGGCAAACACTGACTAAATTATTTATACATAATTACTGTAAAAATGAAGCACTTTTTTTATTACATTATTTTCGCTGGAGCTCCTCTTTAAGTTTTCCTTGCTCTTGTTCTGATAACTCTGCCCCAGTTTGTGACAGATAAGTATCTGTTACAACTGATTGAGGATACTGGATTTAGACTGTCTGGGTGGTTGGAGTAATTTTGCAGTTTTGCCTTGAAGAGAAACCGTAACCAAGGATTGAACTTCATCCCAATCAGTCGCTGATACCCCCTTTCCCACGAGAAATCTTTTCCTTTTCACAAATGGGGCCTCTGTATGGCTGATATTATGCTGAAACCCCTCCCACAGTGTAATGTCAGTACCAAGGTGCTGACATCACACTGTGGGAACCTTGTTGCATTGTGGGAAATAACAGCTGTTTCCAACTGCTAAAAAAAGCAAGCAGCATCTCCTTTCACAGACATCTCCTGCCAGCAGTAAAGATGTCGCCATGTGATAAATGTCAGAATAGAAATCAGGGAGAGGAAAGATTTGACAGCTTGCAAACACTGACTAAATCATTTATAAATAAATATTGGAAAAATTAAGCACTTTTTTCATTAAATTATTTTCACTGGAGTTCCCATTTAATACTCTAATGACCACACAGTAGAGAAAGCATGTAAAAATGTAAGTTAATTCAAAAAGTAAATGAAAATAAATATGATGGATACAGGTCAAAACACTCAAATAATATATTGTAATACAAGCTGACTCAAAAACTGCTTCAGTTTCTCTGCAAGCATAACAGTATTTATTATTTTCCTTTCAAAGGCGGCCATATTCACATAGTTCTGATTTAGCTCCCGTCAGCAATACCAGGCAAGCCCCCAACCGAGCCGCTTAGCTTATCGCTCCTTATTATAAAGTCTTTGTCTGTCAGGTGCTAATGTATTCTGCCGGGCTACCCATCATCCAAATTTCAAGCCTTTTGGATCTTGTGCATAAAACCAGCAGATTTCAGCTTTTTTTTCTCCTCTTCATAGGATACCATCAAAGATCAGAATTCCGCTCAGCGGAAAAAAAGGGAAATGCGAGCATGGAGATAATGTGCAGGTCATGGAAGGTCTCTGATGCTTTCTTCTCTCTGCACCAGCCTTTGAAATGATTTAGAAAGTGGAGGCTCTGAGACAGATATCCGAACACTAGTGAATCATGGATGCGTTTTATCCCATTAGAAAGAGATTTCCTGTGAAATGTAAAACACAGGCGGGTGGAGGGGCCTCCCTGTTATCTCCCTGCCTTTAAGAAGGTGTCACTCCAGAAATATCTTCTGAATAGTGAAACAAGCTGATTTGGATAATCTTTTGTATTTGTTACATTGTTAGACAAGTTCAGGGAAATATACTGTAGTTACTTAGTTATAGGACCTGTTTCAACTTGTGGCGGCATCCGTCTCTGTGACTGACACAGACACTTGGTCTGGTGTGAACACGCATCTGAATTCCTCTAGCTGTGCCATGCAGGGCTATAGGGATTCTCAGGCATAATGCAAAAAAAATGCTGCCAATTGTCCATTTTTCCCTAACGCGAATTCAAAAGAAGCCTAATGATTTCAACAGGCTGCGATTTTCTGTCTAAATTCACATGAAACAAGCCTTACCTTATTTCAGGGAAGTTTGACAGTTGACTCAGGGACAGTTAGACACTTGTCTTGGGGAAAGTTTAGACTATAGGCTCGGGCACAGTTAGAGAGTTGACTTAGAGACAGTTAGTCAGAACTGTATGGCAATTTTATTGTCTTTCGACTATTCTGGGTACATTCAAATGTTTATGGTCTCAGTGAAACATTTCTAAAACTGTAGCTATCAGGGACAACAAAAAGATAATTTGCATATTCAGCAGTGATGCACTGTGGGACACATCAGAGCTCACTCCAACCCGAATAATCGCACATACCTTCTTTTAAAAATGCAAACTTCTGTTTTGCTTAAAGAAAACCTGAACTGAAAATTAAAAGACAAAATAAACATACAAAAGTCATATTTACCTCCTGTGTAGTCTACGCCTCAATCTATTTTTCCTCTCCTGCATCCTGTTTGTCCACTGTGATCAATGGATTTCTCCGTCCTCCATTTTGAAAATGGCTATTACCCCATAACAGCTTCCTGGTCAGCACACTGTTAAACTGTAACATCGCCCACTTGAGCCATAGGGAAACATGGACACATCAGTTCTCCTCTCAGCTGTAACTGACAGCAACTGATATATTTCAGTTCTGACAAAATGTCAGAACTGGAAGGGATCACTGTAAGAAGAAAATGGTGAGCTTTTGAGAGGAACTGATGGCAAGGTAACTATGTAATGTTCATTTGAAATTACCCGATGTGTTTATTTTAAATATTTTTACTCAGTACAGGTTCTCTTTAAAAACACTCATCTGTGAGACTTCTCTGGTATCTATGAAGGCTTACATTCTGGGTGAAATATCTCTCACAATTTCAGCAGGAAAATAAATACTTGGCAGTTTGATTTCCCCTGGAGCTGAAAAAGTGTATTTTCTTATTGAACATTTCCCATACCAGCAACAACAATGTTGTATACCTTTACATGTTCTCTGGTGTCTTTAAAGGTTTATGTTTTCAGAGTAATATTTCCCACCCTCTCAACATTAAGCAGCTCTCGAGAAGTCCTGGAGGCATGCATGGGATTGGGTGATGCTGGGGGCAGTCAGGCGAAGTTCATTGGAGGAGCGTAGTGAGCGGCTAGGTGTGTACCTCTGAGTAAGATCGGAAATGTAGGTTGGGCAGGTTTTGTGGACAGATTTGTAGGCCAGACACTGTATCTTGAATCTGATTGTGGACTGGATAGGAAGCCAGTGGAGGAATTCACAGAGGGGAGCCGCCGTGGTGGAGCAATGGGAGGAGTGTATAATTCTTGCTGCCGCATTCATGACGGACTGCAGCAGGGCAATTTGAGTCATAGGGAGACCAGACAGAAGGGCATTGCAGTAGTATTGTATTAATCTTGTGCGTAGCTAACCAAGAGGAATGGCCATTTGATCCCAAGGTGTCTGTATACATTTGGGAGAAGCGGTAGGCCAATTACTGAAACAGATTTCTGAAAATTCTGCAAAATCCAATGGGCAAAGATAAAGACAGTTGTAGGGGTAGCAAGGAACAGTGTTTTTTTCGGGTAAGGTAGATATAGTAAGTTTTAAAGGTTGTTGTGTGCAATAAGATAAATGCAGGCTCTAAAAAAGGTGTGAAACAGCTACATAGCACATAGCAATAACAATGATATACCGGTACTGTACATATTAACCACTTCAGGACCACAGGCTTTATGCCCCCTAAAGACCAGGCCATTTTTCACAAAAATGGCCAATGCAGCTTTAAGGCTTCGCTGCACAGCCACACAACTCAGCACACAAATGATTCCCCCCCCCCTTTCTTCCCACCAACAGAGCTTTCTGTTGGTGGCGTCAGATCACCCCCCAGATGTTTGTTTATTTTTAAATAAATATTGATCTCTTTATTTTTTATTACATTTCCTTGTTTTTTTTAAATTATTTTAATTCCCCTCCTTCCCTCTCTCCCCCCATTTGGCTATCACTACCAGTCGCTCCTGTGTCCCCCAGGAGGGCAGCCGTGTCACACGACGGTCCCCAGTACAGCGCTGCTGTAGAGCGCAACTAAATAGATGGCGGTTTCGCTGTCTAACAGTATCCGAGCGGCGATCGCTGCTGGGAGGCTGAAGGCGGGGCGGAGCTGCGCGTACATTAGCGCGCGCGATCTTCTGCAAAACCCAGCCCCAGGACTTGACGCCAATTGGCGTTAGGCGGTCCTGGGGCTGCCACCGCGATCACGCCCATTGGCGTGACGCGGTCATTATGTAGTTAAGCATTTTGTTTATTTTTGTTCCTTTCCAGAATTTGATATATGTCAGTGGCTTTTTCTTTTTATAAAGTAAAACAAAGTAACACTATCTACTGCCAATGCTCTGCAAGGTACCTTTGAGATCCATTTGATTGCTTCCCTGTGGCTTTCTAGTCAGATGATAGACTTCCATTTTTGAAGGCTATTTTTGTTGCTAAGAATAGTATAAATTGAATCACTTTCTTTATCTTCTTCCTGTTATAATTTATCTCTAGGGCCTTTTCTCACCAGGAGTTAATCATCCCAGAGAAAAGAAATCATAAGCTGTTTTCCTAACTGTGTTATTACAAGCATTACATTTTTGTCACATTCATAAACTCCAGCAACCTGTTATCAGTTGTATATGCATGTTCATTGTTTTATATACATATAATCCAGTGATACGCCGGAGCGCTTTGTTAGGCAGTACGCTGACGTTCTGATGACCTGTTCCCAAACCAATAGAGGCAGTGGTGTGCAATCAGGGTCTACAGGTGTCATTACAGCTTCCTGTAATATGGTATTTTATAGCTGAAGTGAAATAGTGAAACTGTAAAACCTGTAACAATGCTACAAATGTAACTTAATTGTAATAAATATTACATTTTCATTTCTCTTAGATATCTAATGGTTTTCTGCATTTGCCAAATGATTCTAGTTACGTCCGAAGAAAAATTAACAAGGTTTTGTGAATCGCATATAAACAATTTCTGGATTATGAATTTACATGGCTTGCTGGGTTTGCAAAGCCATATTCCTTTGTTAAAGTCAGACTAAACAGTAGTCTGTGAGCCATTCATTCTTCCTTATCTCATCATGACCCACAAGAGGTAGTCAGGAAGAAGCTAGGACCCAGTTAGTTTTTCACTGTGAACTCAGAGCTGACCCAACCCATCTCCTCTGTACTGCTGAGATTACCGCTCTGTGGCCAGCACTGCAGCTTTGCATCTCAACATCAATTGCTATCTAGTTCTATGCCTGATCTGTGAATGATAAAGCATTATCCATTTTAAAGAAAAAAAAACTAATTGTGTTTGCCATAAAAATTTAAATAACAAAGTAGTGAGAAATGGCATCTTATTACAGGCAGAGCAGGGCTTTTTTTTAAAAAAAAATGTGGGATTGCATTGTGCTGGCGGCTGAAGTGGAAATAGGCTCTAATACATTCTCATGAGTCCAGCCGCAATTTCTGAAGATATATACTGTCTTTCATTTGTTACTGGGATGAACTATCCACCTCACTTTGATAAGCAGATTTCTACATAAAGACCTAATGCTACCTTCTGCTTGTTGTCTTCTTTCTGCTTTAATCCCTTTTGCTAAATAACAGTTGGTGGTTCCCTGAAATCTTCTGATGCTATCCCAATCCACCATTTGCATTTAATTTTGTTAAATGAACATTTATCTTTACATAAATAAGCGTCAAAGTCATTCCCTTTTTGGGGAAATCTCTGCACTCCCAATGCATTACTAAACAGAGCCCAGAGCTTATTTTCTAATCAAGCAAAGTTGTCTTTTATCAGCTGGATGGTCTACAGAGGCCTCATTCATGGTTTATTTACCAAGTAAAAATGGAATTAGACCTCCAAGCTGTTGACAACAAAGTAAAGTCTGAATATGTTTACTGTGGTCCACAGAACAGTCAGGATGCTCATTTAATGAGCTGAGAAAATGATGAATACGGCTGGAATACATATAGAAGGGCTCAGTGTGTTTTTGAATTCTTATCTTAAATTTACAAAGTATATATAGATTTTGTTCTGCCTGAAAGCCTCAGCATATAGAGCACTGTGGACCCTGTCCTGTTTTTGAGAGTCTTTTATTACTCTTCATCTCCTTTTCTGAGTAACAAATAGGGCTTGATTCGCAAAACCATGCTAAAGCACAGTACGAAGGTTTTTGCGCGTGAAGATTTACGTGTGTGCGCTAATGAAGGTTGTCGCGCGTTAATGCGTGCACTTTGCCTACCGCGTTAGCGCGCGCATGTAAACTTTTACGTGCACAAACCTTTACGCGCATTACATTGTGCGCTAAACGCATAAGACGGTCATGCTATGCTTTGCCACTGTTTTGTGAATCAAGCCCATAGAGTGCTATACTACATACCAGGGTGCGTTGTACTATAACAGCGTGCAACATCATAACGCACTGCATGCACGCAGTGCGACACTGCAAAATGTGCACATTAACAGTTATAGCGAAGCATACTTTTCATTGACTGTATTCTTCACTGTATGCAATGCAACAGGCAGATAACGTGCAGTGCTGCTTCTACTGATCTGTTGTGTTCCTGCTGTTACAGGGAATGCAACGCCCACTGTGAACCTAGCCTTAGTGTCAGGACCTCATAATACACACATTGACATACTTAGTGCTTTAAATATTAGATTCACTGGATCAGCAGAACAGCCAGGAGGAAATAAATATGGCAGCATCTATATCCTTCTTACTATAGAAGATACTCTGTTGGAGGCGCCCTTTAGATCTAATAACAGACTATTTCATCTAGGAGTATATAGTTCTTACCTCATTGAGGACAAACCACAAAGGTAAGTATACTTTTATTCATGCACAGAAGACAAACAATGCGTTTTCACGGGTGCTGGCCCGCTTCTTCAGGTCAATACAAAGTGCCTTAACAGCAATAAACATGGACGTGAGCGCCTCTATGACAATTTCATTTCTGTACATTAACAATAAAGTAGGGATGCTCATTTGGATACTGTGGAATTGAAATTTTCCCATTTCCGATTGGAACTCGGTAAGCAGAAATCCAATTTACCGCAACTTAGTAATTTTAGCCCAATAACAGAACTTGAAAACATTGGGCCAATCAGAGAATGCAGATTTTTTTTTCTGTGATAATTGGATTTCTGCAGCAATTTTGAACCTCTTGTGATTGGCCTAAAACTTCTGTGGTATACTGATTACTGCAGTAAAACTATGCGCATTCTTGGGATTTTGTTATAGCCCCTGGGTGGGTAACCAGTCATTTTAGCCTATTTTTCCTTCCTGAAATCCTCAATAAAGTTTTTTTTTAATCTAAAATTATGCAACGCAGAGGTATTTGACCAATCAGAGAATGCTAAAAATGAAAAAATGACTCTTCGGAAATCGTAAAAAAGTAAATCTGCAAAATCGACAATCGGCATTGGCAGAATTCAGTATTTCTGTAGAATCGGAAATCGCATTTCCGGCCATCCCTACAATAAAGTCTTACAACTGTGCATTCATCTCTTTATTGCAGGTCTGTATGTCCCTTTTCTGTCGCTCTCCCTCTACATTTCAAAGTCAATTTGCCAACAATTACATCCCCTAATCAGCATGCTGAGGAGTAGGTTAATGGACACGTAACAATGCACTGACTTCTCAGTGATGTATCCTTAACTGAGCATTGACTTTACCCTCTTCTCTGTTAGGCACAGAAGAGATTATCAATTCGCACAGAGCTCTGCCAACTTCACAGTATAATGTAGACACTGCCATCAATATGAGCTTGCATAGATAATGGCTCTCTGGAAAATGAATTCTGACCGAGGACATCAATTTTTATTTCACAGACGTTAATTATGAAGTTATTATTTTGATACCAAAAGTCTGCTGAGCGCTTTTTATAGCCTGGCTCTCCTTTGTTTTTCTTACATTTGACAGCACAATTTAATTTTAGTAATTCAAAGATGGAAAAGGAAGCAGTAATGTGCCATCATCAGGCCTAACCACAGAAACAACTGCTCTTTGCTTGGAAACACCTAACCCATATTCTCAACAACGTCCATACAGGACGACATTTATAGTCGATGGCGGAACTAAAAGAGCTGTGATTCTCTCCATTATTCATTAACCATCTTATTTGAACTGATAGCTACGGCTGATGTTTTACAGCTTAGCCTCTTTATAATTATTATGCATTTACATAGTGCTGAAACAAG
This sequence comes from Hyperolius riggenbachi, assembly GCF_040937935.1. Lineage (NCBI taxonomy): Eukaryota > Metazoa > Chordata > Amphibia > Anura > Hyperoliidae > Hyperolius > Hyperolius riggenbachi. Next base: position 250,860,731 of record NC_090651.1, read on the forward strand.
CACTTCCTCCACTATCTAGTTCATCGTACTTGATTTTTTATTTTAAGTAAAGTGATTAGGGGGCTATATCATTACTCACACAATTTCCATATATAATGCAGCTGATGCAGAGAAGATCCCTTTGGAATAATCAGTCTTGCTACCCTGGGATCTTTTCAGAAAACAGGAAGCTGCTAGGAAAGTGGGCGCTGCTTCCCTAGCTAGGGAACAGCACTCACTCCCCAGCACAGCAGTCCCCAGCACTCCCCAGTCATAGAACACAATGTGACTCCACCCCCATCCTTCCTCTACTGCTGAGAGATTAAGGCCCATATGCAATTAACTTTTTCTCCTGAGTTTTCTCCTAGGAGATAGGTTTTCATCTTCTCTTTAAAATAACTTTTCAACACTTTGCAACTGAAAAAGTACCAAAAAGTAGTTGAAAGGGTACTATAAAAATAATTTTGAGTATTTACTTAATTCCTGGTGGTTTAAAATGAATTTTATTGCCAAGGTGTGAAATTATCACCTAGGAGATAACTCAGGAGAAAAAGTGAATTGAATCTGGGTCTAACTGTCTTAAAGAGAAACTCTGACCAACAATTGAACTTTATCCCAATCAGTAGCTGATACCTCCTTTTACATGACAAATCTATTGCATTTCACAAACAGACCATCAGGGGGCACTGTATGACTGATTTTGTGATGAAACCCCTCCCACAAGAAGCTCTGGTACCGCGGTACTCTGGGCAAACTGCCACAATGTAACAATGTTCACAGACAGGAAATGGCTGTTTACAGCTGTCTGTAACAGCCAAAACAGCTAGGAGCAGCTACATAACCTGCCCACAGTAAAAATGTTACCATGTGATAAATGTCAGAATGTAAATCTGGGAGAGGAAAGATTTTACAATAAGCAAACACTGACTAAATCATTTACACATAATTATTGTAAAAATGAAGCACTTTTTTATTACATTATTTTCACTGGAGTTCCTCTTTAAGGTGGCCACACACCATACATTTTTTTAAATAACTGTTCAATTTAAGAATTGCAATCAATTTTTCTCACTGATTGTAAAATTTCAAAAATATGACCAATGTACCACACACCTATGTTCAATTTCTTTCCCAATTATGATAAAAATGATTGGAAACTCTGACAAAATTGCTAGGGTGTGTATATTAAAAAAAATTGTCAATCTAACACAATCTTTAGAATAATTGAAGAAAAATATCTGGCATTCCGGATCAATAAAAATCGGAGAAAATGGGAAATCCGATCGGATTTTTCAGTCCAATGAGAAAAAAGCTTTCGATTTTTTTCGGGAGATCTGATCGTTTTTATCGAATTGCTGTAAAATCGGGTCATTTTATTGTATCGTGTGTGGCCACCTTAAAGCTAAGTTACATGGACCAACCTGCAGCCTGATTATCATCTGACTTTAGTCTGTGGGATGATAATCAGGCATTTGTACGCATGCAAACAACTTGATTAGCATCTCCTACTTTCTGTCATTTATCACAGGTGGCAACATCTTTAGAACTGACAGGGATCTCTGTGTAATATTAATTTGCTGACATTTCTAAAGCCTTAAGCTAGTAGAAAGTATAGCTGTTCTCTAAGAATGGTGTGTGTGCGTGTGTATGTGTGTGTATATGTGTGTGTGGTTACAGGGTTCAGAATTCAGTCAGTCAGACTAGGCTAATCATTACTGGGAAGGTGGGGCTACACACCAATATAAAGCAATATATAGCTATAGGAAGTGCTTCTGGTGCTGAAACCGGCATATTTAACGTAAAAGTGAGTAACCTGAATAATTTACTGCATTCTACATGTCTTTACAGGTCCTCTTCAACTGTTTATTTTTGTTCCCTCACTGTGTTTATAAAACCCATGTACATCTCTGATACCCCTGTGGCACAGTTGTGCAAACCCAGTTAGCTAGGTAATAAAAAAGAATAGTGCAAAATGGTTTGTGAACAGTGCATGAATCTTTGAGCATAAAAAAGGTATTTTCCACTATGGATCATATTCACTAAGCTGTGGTAAATTTGCCGTGCACTACCTGGGCAACAACTTGCATTGCACAGATACCTTCATTTGCATTAACTAGGTAACGTACACCTTGCTATACACGTGTATTTCTACTTGCATAACTTGCATTACACTACCAACACACATATCACAGGCAGGTATAGGTAAGGTAAATTGCGCTATCTGCACAACACATGCATCATCACCGCTATCTCCCTCCATGCAGTTTTTTGGTGTAGCAACTACAGTGCCACTTTAAGGGAATGTTTTAGCCTCTGCTGTGTCGCAACACCTTTAAATGACATACGTCTGATAACCTAAAAATGTATTTCTATGTGAGACAGTGTCAGCTAATCTTACTGGTAACAGCATGTATAAGGGCTGAGCCTAAAGTATATCCCACAATGCATAGCTGGGACTTGCTTGATTGCAGGATATAAACAAAATTAACAATTTAAATGAGAGTAAATAATTAAGGGATGCCTTTAGTGAGAGTAGCTTCTTTCAGTGAATTCTGTCACCCAGCAGTGGTGTATGTAACATTTCACACTCTCGCTTATGCATAATTTACACCTGATTCTCACTATGCAAATAGCAAGTGAAGACCTGCTCATGTGATCTGCTTAACCTAGTTCTGCAGCCGGGTGATGTTATTACGCAGGCCTGTTAGGCTGAAATAAAGCACTGAATTTAGAAGGACAGCACTGTAAGGGGTCACATTACTTGTACTGAGCCCTGTGTTGCCTAATAGGAAAACACTTCAGTAGCTTGCAGATTAATATACCCATTATGCAGTTTTTATACAAAATGAATTGTTCACTAATTGCATTGGTTTATTAGATTCATGTAACCCACAAAATCTTATGACCTCATCAATTTTCATATCATGTGCAAAAAAATGTATTCTTGCTTTTCAGGAGAACACCATTCAGCTGCAAAGCGTAAATGCCGTTAAATGAAAATTGAAATGAGAAAGTTATGGAGGTTGACATAGTTATTTCCTTTTAAAAAAAAATTTCTTTCCTACCTGGCTGTCCTGTTGATCCTCTACCTCTAAACCTTAGAGGTGGATAATTATAGCTTTAATATTCCCCCCAAAACCCTCTCATAGAATGCAATGGGTTTCTTTAGAGCAGGTTCCCCCCTTTTGGGATTTTTTCCCCCCGAGATTTTGCTCTCAATATTTGCCTGATGAAGCGTGAATCTACCGTAGTCCTGAGAAATGCGTTGCATTCTATGAGAGTTGTTGTTTGGAACATTAAAGCTATAATTACTTATCTCTCTCTTGAGTGTTTTCCATGAGGGGAGATTCATATCTAACTCCCCTTTTTAAACTCTAATTTTGGCGCCTCTGAAAATTAAGTGTCCATTTTTTACCACCCCAAGCGGAGGATCTTTTTCTTGGATTTTGTCCTATCCTACAGACAGTCACTTTTTAACCCCAGAGGGGGTTGTTCTCCATACCTGCCTGCCTACTATGTGATCACTGTTGTGACACACTTTTGTAAGCATAATTGTTCACATCTTTCTCCCTCCTTTGGGTAATTAACATACTTCGCTATGTTGGCTCTTGGGCCCATATGCAATTAACTTTTTTGTCTTTGAGTTTTCTACTAGGAGATACTTTTGCAATTCTTCTCTTTAAAGTAACTTTTCAGCACTTTGCAAATTAAAAAGTACCAAAAAGTAGGTAAAAAAAGTACTGTCAAAACTACCGTATTTTGTGTATTTTCTTGCTTGAAAGCATTTTATTGATAAGGTGTAAAAATATCACCAAGGAGAAAACAAAGGAGAAAAATGTAATTGCAAATGGGCCACGGTCTCTTCCCACATTCTTCTCCCTTTTCTTCTTTTTTTGAGATGAAACTATAAATGGATAACTTGTGTTAAAGCCTTAATGAAGAACTGTGTTTAACATTTTGTTTTTCATTTTTACTTGGGAATGTATTTTGGGGTTATACAGCTACAGATCACAGAGATAAGAAAACATGAAATATCATGCTCACTCATCTCCTCCCGCTCTGGCCATCCAGGCTTCTGAATGGCATGGGGCCCACTTTAGGGAGATTCCCTTCCACTCCTTGTCCACAAGAACAGTTACCACTGGGGTAAAAATGTAACTTTGTCTGAGGGAACACAGTCAAAGAAAAATATAGCATTCTCACCCCTTTGTAGAGATTTCCTTTTTATTCAGTCATATCCCTAGATAGAAAATGAGAGAGTTCCTCCCCTATGGAGAGAGCTTCCAACCCTTCCCATTTTACACAGGGAAAAAGGAGGTTTTGACTATAGTTCCACTTTAAAACCAGTACACATGTGACCAAATAACTATGCAATACTGTATTATGAGTATATTACAGAAAATGATTACTGAGCTGTTTTATAATGTGATACGAATTAATAATTATGCTTTGTAAATTCCAGTTTATGAATTACACCTATTGGTAGTCAGCCAATCAGATCTTTTGAAGCAAGCTACGTGGTTATTTTTGTCTTAAGTGTTTAGGTCTAAATACAATCAAAGGAGGCTACATCTCTTTGAAGATAAGAACTATTGTTAGTCCCCAGTGTGATAATTATTCTGGTCTGGTTTTATGACTAAATTGATAAGATCAAAGTCTAAGTTCTCTCCCTATAGCCATAATCATATACGTGGCTGTAAATATTTATTTTTGTTACCATTTGCAGTCTTTTTTGATTAAAATATTTCAAAGATTTAAAATAGTCTTTAGAGACAACCTTTGTTTTGTGAGTACTGTCTTTTTTTTCAAAGGGTGGAATGTACATTTATGTCTCTCTGAATACTAAATGAAGAGGTGTTTATTAGCTGAGCTAGTTTGTTGACTGCAGTATTTAACTTTGAATCAACACAATTGTGTTGTATACACTCTTTTGCTTGCTTTATTTTTGTGGCATTTGTGTTTATGTAGTCTAGAAAGCTGGGCAATTTTCAATAGCTCAAAGGCTATGTTGTAATCTATCATGCATGGGACAGTGTAATTCAGGACCATGGAGAGAGTTCAGTGTACTGCCTTGGCATTGCCTGACTCCACACTCTGATATTCAAAGCAAGATAACAAACACTGCACCAGATTATCTCAAGTATATCATCAGTGTTGTGCAATGCCAAATAGTAGTTCTCATAAACAACGAACATTAATAAGACCCTACATTTTACGCTTACAGTATGTTTTTATAGAGACAGTCACCGTATGCCTGGAGATAAAGACAGAGAGGTATACATAAATCAGAATGCGCTGCAAGTTTTTGAAGTAAAGTACAGACAGTTCTTACTGGCCATAATAAATTCTATGAAAGCATGTGTTGATAACATGAAATAGGATAAAGAATATATTCTGGTCACAAAGTTGTATCATCCTGGTGGCTTTTCTTGCAATAATGTATTCAGGAAGTGGAGAAAGACATTAGGTGGAATTAACTTATATTTAGTTACGGATGGACATGGTTGATCTAAATAACCCTTCGTTTTTAAATTTCTCAGGGGATACTGATGATGAGCCATCTTAGCCAGGTCTTTGTATCAATTTATTCTGCGAAGCATTGCTGATCTTTTTGCAGTAGGAAAACTCTTTTTCCACCTTTACTATTCTTTGTAATGTTAATTAAAAAAAAAAGTCTGGCCCAAGATTTTTATTGTTATCTGTATCCGCTTTGGTGAGATTTACTTGTAATTCCTCTCCCAATAGCAGTCCTGTCCTCAAAGACAGGGAAGTCACATGTGGATGATGCAGAAGAGAAGAGATTACTGGTTATCTCCAGCTCAGTCAGGGAACTCGCAGAGTAAAAACTCCAGCCTCAGATAATGTGAGGAGTGATTCAGTCTTGCAGTATGTACACACAGCTAATGCTAGGTACACACCATACACTTTTGTGTTAGATAGATGGTTCGATAGATAATTTCCGACATGTCGCAATCTTATTTTCGAACGTTTTTCAGATCGATTTCTTATAGAAGTGAATGGTAATAGATAAGAAAAGATTGGAAATCGATTGGACAAAAATCGACTGAAAAAAACACATTGTGTGTACCCAGCATTAAACATCAGCTTAGAGTTGAGTAACCTTTGAAGAGTGTTGCTGATATTAGGCTCTTCTAGCTTACAAATCTTATCTGTGTTGGTAAATATGCTTCAAGAGATAATGAAGACAAAGCTGAAGGCTGGCCATACATTACTTGATTTTCAGCTTCGATATCTGCTCTATTCGATAATGATGATCGAATCTGGCAGAGATCAATGCACCAACATGGCCACGATCGATCAGTGCAAACGATATCCAGTTGAAAGATTGGTCGGGCCTGCTGGAGAATCTCTTCCACAAAGGCTTAATTGGGTGTGCAGCGGTAACGACGTTTGATTTCCCGTTGATTTACCAACTGACCCCTGGCTGGTCTTCTCCCTAGTGTATGTGTACAACCTCTGTCTGTGATGAGTGTTACAGGCTCACCTTTCATGCCAGAGTGCCTCCTTCTGTGTCCGGCATTGTTTTGAATTGCCACAGCGAACACCTGTACCACCTGTATTGACGTCAGTCAAACAAAGTGACAGCTGGGCCTGAAACACTCACCAAAGGCCCCAGGGAACACACATTACATGGAGGGCAGTGGCTAGGAGGAGGCACTAGGATGATTTCTATTACATTTCATAATTACATTTATTAGAAACTAGTAGACCTAAGCCCATTTCAAAATGGGATCTAGGTCTGTGTTGAAACCCCGCCTCCCTCTCCTCCCCTCCCTCTCCTCCCCTCCCCTTCATTCCCTCTCATCCACCCCTTGACTGCAGCACAGTCACCGCGCATGCGTGCTCTGCCGCGGGCCCCTTCTGGCCCCGTCCTCCCTCAGTTCTCCACAGTCTCTGCGTACTCTGCGCAACACCGCAAAACACGGGACACACACACACAGGAAGTGCAGGGATGGGACGCAGAGACAAAGGGGTTTTATTATAGAGGATCTGCAGTGTGTGGGCAGGAAATAGGTCCATCACTGATCAGATTCAGTGTTTGAGACAAGAAGAGACAGAGCGCACTCAGGGGAACAGTACAGCAGTAGATTGGGTGATTTCAGAATAATCTCACCTCTAGAAGTTGCTGGCGAGCCTGTACAGGAGTAGCCAGCGTGTAGGCTTTTATCCCTCTAGCCAGGGATCAGGCACAAAGGCAGCTGGATTCCTCCTTCACTCGGATGGTTGTTGGCAGGCAGCGAGCGCTCTGAGGTTGTACACCCTGTTTGTGTGCGAGTCCGTTATATGCGAATGCATAAACAGATTGTGGTGGATTTCAAAGCATCAGCTCCAGGAGTGAGGGATCTAAAAGCAAAGCTCCACGCTGCTCCATGAGTCTTGCACAGGCAGTTCATGGGCAGTTGGAGTGGTAGTCTGATTGTAATGCAGCAATGCGTGTAGGAAAGAAGAAATGGCAGCTGCCGTATAGTGTTGATTGAGGTTTATTAAAATATATTGCGTGATCAGATTCAATCAGAGAGGGATCTAACTGATGGCTGATCTGGTGGCCATTGTCTAATGTATGGCCACCTTAACATCTTGTTTAAGCTATGTTATGCAGTTAGTTTTGATTCAAATAATGTTACAGAATAATAACTCTGGGAGAGAAAAAAAAGCAAGAAGAGACATTATAAACTTGCTAAAGCACCCTAACTGTTTTTTCATATTGTCAGTTTGACAGTTGCTTATTCCATGTATTTAACACAAGAGACTTTTACTAGGATGACAGATACATTGGGGAAAAATAGTTGTCATACTTTAACTTGTCACTTCAGAAAAAAAAATCTAATCTGACTCTCTGTAGCATTTTGTATGAGAGAAAGACCAAAAAGGCAGTTAAGGCAAAATATGTCACATCTCCGTGCCTGATAATGTTAGCTCATGTGCTCTGCCTGAGGGATACACTTATGTCTGGAGCATCTAGATTCTATCATTCTGTGACATAGAACTGTACATCATCACATAGAGTAACTAAAATCACTGGAGCTTCCAGGTGGCTCCCACTTCACCTCAATACAGACATCAGATAGCTACCCGATGTGCCATACACAATCTGATGACATATGTTCCCATTGCTCAACTTCTATGGAAATGGAGGCTTTTATATCAATCAGCTGGGAAAATCCAAATGTATGGACCTGTAACAGAAGATGGCAGAGACTTGTGCAGACAATGTACTTGGTGTTAATAACCTTTGCAAGATATAAGAATGAAGATCAAGTTTTTCTTAAGCTGGCCACTAACTGTCCAATTTCCAGCAAAAATCGTTCGAGCGATCAGAAATTCTGATCGGATTGGTTGAAAATAATCTCAGTTGATGGGCACAATCCATTATGAACGATTATAAAAATAGTCGTTTGATTGGATTTTTGTCAAACCAAAATTTGGATTTTCTTGATTGGTTGTGATAGATAGGAAGCAAAGATTGGTTCGTTGATGGTGTAGTGAACAATTTTTCTTCCATTCAGAATTTCTGATCGCTCGAACGATTTTTCACTAGAAATTGAATCATTAGTGGCCATCTTCAGACTGGAAAGATGTGTACACACACAAGATGGAACTTGGCTGAGAATGTAATATATGTACAGGTGTCCCACAAGCTCATTTAAAGATCCAGAATTCCAGAGTTTAAAATGACAGCGACTTTGATAAGGTGTGTTAACTTTGATAAGGTGTGCTATTTGTCTTAGTGAATTAAGCCCTATTTGTGCTAAAAAAACACAGGTCAAAATTACCCAAAATTTTGGTTTGATGATACGATGTCCTTTGAGGATGTACTGTTGCTCTTTATGTAATGCCCACCAAAACTGCTGCATGCAACAGTTGTTAAATAAAATGCTGCACACACTTCATTGTCAAACCTATGTTTGGGTGAGTGACGGATATACACCAAGGAAACTAGACGTGCCTCAGACATTTCCAAGTCTGTATGTGGCAACTAAATCCTTAGAATTGTTTTCCTGACCTGTGTTCCCCTGACAGCAACCAACCAGAGCCTATTTGAAGTGAAGAAAAGAGATATGGATGAAATTCTTCTGTTGTAGATCAGCTCCATAATGTATTCTCACCTCTGTACAGGAAAGCAGTAGAACTCATTACATGGGGATGAATATTTGTCCATTTCAGTATTAAAGATATCACGGTGTGAGCTTCTCAGCATAACTCATTTCAATCAGCAGATCACATAGGAGAAAGTGACAATAAGAAAGGCCTGTGCCTATCAGACCTTGTATTACAGAAAATGAGTTGTGTCTTGTGACCTTGTTTGATCTTTAGACAAATGATATCTTACAGAAATACGTTCTGTTTTCCTCATCAGTATCACCTTTACTTAGTAAGGTATAGTTCACACCAGCACATTTTAGCCTGCATACAGTATACAGAGGCATGACTTCAGGCCACGGGACCCCATAGGAAAGTTTTGATAAGGCTCTTGGCCATAGAGTCTAAAAGTGATGTGCAATCTTGCGCTAATCTCTCACTGGTGGTTGTTGGTGAAACACGCTCTACTATAGCTGTTCCTCAACCCCAGCTTAAGGGTGAAAATGTACTACAAGAAAAGGAGCGCCCCTCCATCTGTTTTTACTTGTAGTACTATTGGCCATAGATACGCTTACGTTGAAGAAGGCACTCCCTCCCGTGGATATGATTGGATGTAGCAATGTACTCACACCTACAGTGTACAGTGCATTAAGAATGTGGAACGTGAAGAGAGACAAAGCCCTGACCAGTGATATCATGCCTTGCTGGGAAGTATCCCCACACTATCAAACCAGAGTGTTCATGACAGAAGCTGCAATACTCAACACATTGTCCCTGTAAGCTCTGCATTTCTTTGTACCCAATGATTTCCACAGTTTTTACAATATACACATTTCACATCTCCACCCTAAGCTCTACAGTTTGAATTGAGATCAAGTGTGCCATAGTTATAAAGTACAAGAACACAAAAACATAAGAAATGCACTGAAAAAGTTAGGGACACATTGAGCCCCCAGCGACTGCTATGGGTAATGCTACCCTCCTAACAGCACAGTATACATTACATGGTGCCTAGAGGCAAGTAAATAAGGAATTTTAAAATATACCCTTCATACAATTTTGAAAAACAATAACATGGCAATCTTACTTTTCCTATTTCAGAAATTTCTATTGCACATGTTCAACCCAGTATTACTAGTTTTAAAACACCATACAAATAAAATATACTAAAGCAGTTATCAAGGGCACCAATTTCTAGTAAAATAGTTTTCCTCCCTGTACAAATAGACTTGATTTTACCACTATCCTCTATCTATGTTACGTGGTTGTCTTAGCTTGTTTGATGAGACAGAATTATGAACCTGCTGTTATTTCGTTTGGAGTTCATACCCTCCTTCAAGGTCTGAGCTCTGCCATAGAGGAAAACGACAGCCAGCATATGCCTATTATGTGATTCTACTTTGGAAATGCAGAGAATAGGCAAAGTTTCTCTCCCAACCTACCTGACCCCACAGTGCAGCCTTCCTCCTCACAGACTACGACAGCATACTGTGCAATCATTTCATGATCTATTATCAAGACATCAGGTACTTTGACTGACTACATGTAAAAAGAATGTAATCGTCTTCTATCGAGGACATATGGGGCTCATAGCATTTTCTTTCTCATGTTTGCATTTATTTCGGACTAGTAAATTAACCACAGTATTTATCAATGTATTCCATCTACCTAACCCTTAATAAAGAAATAGCACTTCCTTCTGAAAAAAGTAATTTCTTTTGTGAATCTCATGCACTCCAAGGAAAAAAGCTGAAGTCACGAGACTCATGCAACAATAATCCCTATTTGTCACATTCAGAGTCCTGCTGTCTATAGATTAATGAGGCAGAATTCCTATGCTGGCTCTGTTCTGCTGTCTGTACAGCGGAGTTTAACTTCCTGTAGAACCGCTTCTTTAATCTGCCATGAACCATGCTGTTCCTGCCTTGTCTGCTGCAGAAATACTGTCAATGCTAATTGAGACTTCCTCTCTGAAAAATAGATGGCTTTATGAGTCAAAGAGCAGCAGCCCTGTAAAGTGATCGTTTTGAAGTTACGGAAGAGATTACATGCTGTCCCTGGTTAATTTGCTGTATCTCATCAGTGCAGAATGCCAACTACGGTATATGCGGTGGTTTTATTACGGTTTGAAATGACTGATACCTGTGACTTGGGACTTATTAAATCATGTTATGGAATGTATATATGCAGGGACATAAATGCTACAGGAGACCATGCTGCCTGAGTAACATAGGGCCTGATTTAGGTTCCTTTACCACTGGCAGCATTTTGCGATGCCATTCCGATCGCTGTCAGATTGCAAAACGATAGATAATGACATAGTTTATAGAAACTGCGTGGGAATGTTTCCATCAGTGCGATGCATTTGCAAAGTGATTATTCCCAATAGCAGTTGTGGTGCCTGCTACATTTTTCGTGCAATTAAGCTCCTATACATAGTATACATAGTATACTCCTCCTAGTATACATAGTATAGGAGTACAGGAAAATTGCATAGCAATCACAGCGTTATGCAATTTTTTCACAATTCAGCAATTCAAAATATTCTTCAGCCCATTTTTTTTCTTCTGTCACAAATCGCAAGCACACCATATTTGCACCATACACCCGAGGAATTGGACGACAATCGCTGCAGAATCACCATAGTAGAAAAAACGCAATTGCATCGAATGTTTCTTAGTGGAAAACCCCAGAAACTGTGGAGAACCATATTTGTTCAGAAAACATGATCAGGAATTGTCTACTATGATAAAAGCCACATTTAGTGGCGCACCAAGGAAATTTGGGTGCATGGCACCAAATGTTACCTTCTTTGCCATCCGCAATGCAATACCACAATTTATTATCCACAAGCTGACTTGAATATCCACAAGGCTGTCCACAAGTATGTCCCCCTTTTACCTTCATAGCCGCATATTGTGTCTTTACGGAAGAGGGGGGAGCTTTAGGAGGGGGTTTTAGGGTTACGAGCCACCAGGTCTGGTTAGGTTTAGGCACCAATGGGGGGGGGGGGGCTTAGAGTTAGGCATCACCTGTGGGGGTATTTAGATTTAGGAATCACCGGGGGGGGGGGGTCTTAGGGTTAGGCACCACCAGGGGGGTCTTACGGTTAGGCACCACCAGGGGAGTCTTAGGGTTAGGCATTATCTGGGTTCTTAGGGTCAGGCAACACCAGGGAAGGGTTCTGTGTGAGATTAGGATTAGGTTTAGCCATAATGAAATATCGGTAAATATTACTGATATTTTACCATAGAGTATTAGTGATAATTTACTAGCAGCAATCCCATGCATCCTTTTTTCCAGGCGCCTTTACTTCATGTATGCTGTTGTTCCAGGTCAGCACTTAGGTTACTTGTATCAGACTTGACTCAATGCCTTTCATTGCAGTCTTAAAGCACACCTGAAGGGGCTACGGTTCTTATCAGGATGTGCAGGAAGCAAAAATAAATGTGACAGATCTATAGAGGCTTGATAGATAGATAGATAGATAGATAGATAGATAGATAGATGTCCAATTAATATTATATGCATTGAGTCACTGGCAGTTTAAAGGGAAGGTCCAAGCACGAAAAAAACAAAATCCACTTACCTAGGGCTTCCACCAGCCCCTGGCTGCTGTCCTGTGCCTTTGCCGCAGCTCAAGTGGCTCCCGGTGTCCTCCGCTGAAGAAGCCGACCTTGCCAGGTTGGCTTCCTTGTCGGCTTCCTGTGCGCTCCACGGCGCTGATCACGTGGTCTGGCTGACGTCATCAGGTCTGTAGAACTACTGTGCTTGCACAGTATAGACCTGATGGGCCTGTAAAACCAAGCACATCATTGTTTTTCTTGTGAAATTCCCAATAAGTTTGATGTGTCACATGACCCTCCTATTCCTATTGAAAAAACAAAAGTTGGATCCAAATGGCCGACTTCAAAATGGCCGCCATGGTCACCACCCATCTTGAAAAGTTTCCCCTCTCACATATACTAATGTGCCACAAGCAGGAAGTTAATATCACCAACCATTCCCATTTTATTAAGGTGTATCCATATAAATGTCCCAACCTGTATATTGGATTTTAGTCAGTTTTGTGTAAACAGTTATCAGATGTTTACAGGTTTGCAAGTTCATTTCTTATGTTATTGTCTTAATGATCTGTATTTAATTTTGTTATACAAATTCATGTTTAACACAGGTTACAGCTTTGTTACTTCGTTTGCAAAGCCTCGTGCATTTGTTATACGAATTTTATTAAAGCACTACAGCATTAATAGTACACTTCAGCGCGAATTCACTTTTGTCCACCACCGAAAACACCATAAAAATAATACGCTTACCAGATTATCACAGACCTTAACTACAGGGTCTGCAATATGGCTTAATGAGGTCAGCAGCAGGTATCTTCGCAGCCGGCCTCCTCTCCAGAATCTAATCCTCAATTGCAGTATTTCACCAAAAAATGAGGCATGCAAAGAGACAAACGCACATCTAAGCGTATCTACAGCGATTTTAATATCTCATTTAAAAAAACATAAAAGTTTTTTAAAAGTCACTCACATCTGGGCCCTTATGACAGGGACCCACAAGGAAAAACAGCACTTAAAACATAGGACGCCGTCCAGCCATACGTCCGCCTCGTCCGACCGGTTTCACTGTCAAAGTTTCATCAGGGACTAGATGTCGGACGAGGCGGACGTATGGCTGGACGGCGTCCTATGTTTTAAGTGCTGTGAGTTTGTCTCTTTGCATGCCTCATTTTTTGGTGAAATACTGCAATTGAGGATTAGATTGCTCGGCTTGTCTGGAGAGGAGGCCGGCTGCGAAGATACCTGCTGCTGACCTCATTAAGCCATATTGCAGACCCTGTAGTTAAGGTCTGTGATAATCTGGTAAGCGTATTATTTTTATGGTGTTTTCGGTGGTGGACACAAGTGAATTCGCGCTGAAGTGTACTATTTATGTTAATTGAAGACGTTTTGCTGAGACGTTGGACTTTGGCTGCGATATATGTAGTGTTCCACATGTTAAGATTTGCTTGGCTGCGCTGATATTGTTTTTTTGATTATACTACAGCATTAATGCTTCTGTACATAAATTTGATATTCTAACACACCTAATGCGCTTTTCAATTAGAAAGCATAGGGATAGCTTTTTGCCTAAGAATATTTTTTTCATTATTATTATTATATTAGTCAATAAAAGGGCTATAATTATAGTTATAATCAAAAGACTGTAATGGGCATAACTCTGTTCATTGACGCAAATGGTTCAATCAGCTTCGGTGAGCAATTTTATCTAACAGCAGGTCATAAACTGTTTTTTGGGGGGTTTGTTTGTTTTTTGCTCAGGAGCGCCATCTGCTGCCTCTAAATTGGAAACATGATATATTTGTGTTAAGTTTAACTTCACCATATTATGTTAAAAATAAACCTACTACTTAATAAAATGAAGCAAACTTACAATATATACATATAAATACACACATATATAGAGTGTGTGTGTGTGTGTGTGTGTGTGTGTGTGTGTGTGTGTGTGTGTGTGTGTGTGTGTGTGTGTGTGTGTGTGTGTAGGAGTTTTCTTTGACAAACCTGCCATCAGCTTTACACTGGTGCTGAGTTCATTTCCAGCTTACAGTTCCTCTTTAATATCTAAAATAGAACGTGGTTAAATCCCAAATTATACAATTATAGTCATAATAACATACTAAAAAAAGAATAAATGGATGAATAAATGGATAGTTAGATAGACAGACAGACAGACAGAATTATTGCAGATTGAAATACTGAACCTCTTTTTATATTTATATAACTCTCTCTCTCTCTCTCTCTCTCTCTCTCTCTCTCTCTCTCTCTCTCTCTCTCTCTCTCTCTCTCTCTCTCTCTCTCTCTCTCTCTATATATATATATATATATATATATACTGTATATAAGCATGAAATGAGTAATATGCCAGATTTAAGAGGATGCCAGGTGAAAGACTCTCAAAAGTCAAACTGGACATTTGAACTCTCCTCCAGTTGGTTGGCTGCCAGCGCACTCCATATTCACTAATCATTGTTCTGAGCATACGCTTTCTATGGGCACATCTGACCTTCATTCTTGATTATTTTTGTTTGCTGCCTGAATTAATTCTTGGCCTATCCTCCTATCCTTGACTACACCTTTACCTTTGCAATTGGTGCAGCATTTTGTTCTGATTCTGCAAGTCAACAAGCCTGCTGTCTCTAGATGCTCAAGACTTAGTCAGCGTCTGTTTTCCAGCTAGGGTTATGCATTGCTTTTCAGATTTCACCAGCAGGGTGAGGCTGAGGGCCACAGCCTTATCTCACTTTGCAGATTAATATCCCCATTTTCAAGGGATTTGTAGAAGAACAGATTACACTTATCCTGTGCATCTTGGATGCTTCTCACATCTTATGCGGCTGGCAAGAGAGTGCTCTACCATATGTGACACTCAGATTGTGAGTTATCCCAGGTCTCTAAGCTCCCATGACAATCAGCAATAAATCTAAGGATATGTACAGGTAACTATAAATGTCTGCCTAAACTGAATGGCCAGTATTTCTGTAATAACAAAAACTCTGAGGATCACCATGAGGAGATAGACTAGTCCAAAACCTGATCTGTTTGATTTTTAGCACATACTGTGAGTGACAACTCTTTATGATTATTATGCTCCCCTATAAATTAATGATAAACTACTAAACTTCATATGAGTTCACTGCTGTCAGCAATGGTTTTTTCAGCCACACACAAGCTGTATATCGTCTTATTAGTTATCAGGTAGAACTGACCTGCAGTTTTACTTCATCCAGGTGTGCTACTAAATATAAATATGTATGCATCCCAACAAATAACATTTCACTGTATTATTATCTGTATTTAGTATTTATATAGTACCAACATCTGCAGCACTTTACAGAGTACATAGTCTTGTCACTAGCTATCTCTCAGAGGGGCTAACAGTATAATCCCTACCATAGGAATATGTCCACCGTAGTCTAGGGCCAATTTTAGGGGGAAGGCAATTCACTTATCTGTACGTTTTTGGGATGCGGGAGAAAACTGGAGTGCCCAGAGGAAACCCACACAGACAGAAGGAGAGCATACAAACTCCTTACAGATAGTGCCCTTGCTGAGATAGATTTTGAGCCAGGGACCCAGCACTGCAAGACGAGAATACTACAGAGCACTCTCTCTATACATTTTGTATTGCTGGAAAATAAAATAAAAGCTGTATTTCTCCTTTAAATGAAGAGCCAGTCTTCTGTTCTTACAGGTAACCAGGTAAATTCACTATATATAGAAATGAATTTACTTAACTTGTAAATAAATCCACTATCAGGAGAGAAACCTGTTTGATTTAGACATGCCAATTAACTCAGTATGGTTCGCAGTGAGTCTCAAAGCTGGCGAAGCCAATATTTGATGAATACGCTGTGTGCCAACCCAGCTGGAAAACACAAAAATAAGGCAGCTTTCTGATTTTAGCTGTGCTTGCTATCTTTTGAAGTAGAAAGAAGAACTGCTGGAAATGAGCAGTAGATACGTGTGACTTTTCAGGCCACCTTATCCGTAATTGGATCTAGATTTGGATTTGGAGTTCAGATGTAAGCTCACATGTGTCATGGCAGCATTGCAGTATAAACCGTATTCTGACGAGCTATGCTATGTGTTTTGTGCAGTGAAAATGTGTTTACTATCCATATATTATCTATATTATGCATATTATGGAAGACTGTACTGTACTTCAATCCAAGCAGTGTTTGAGCGCATTGGGCTGAAAGTTTGGTAGGAAAGTATTTTTCATGCTGGAATGTTGAGAGTAAGGCCTAGTACACACCAGAGCGGTTCGGTTGCGTTTTCAGATCCGATTGCGGATGTGGAAACACTAGGGTAATGTATTTCAATGGGGTGGGTCACACCACAGCGGGAGGCGTTTTCCAGAAACGCATACTCCCGGGCTGCTGCAGATTTTGGATTGCGGAGGCGTTTCTGCCTCCAATGTAAAGTATAGGAAAACTGCAAACCGCTCTGAAAAACAGAGCGGTTTTGCGGGTGTTTTTTTTACGGTAGCTGTTCAGTAACAGCTTTACTGTAACAATATATGAAATCTACTACACCAAAAACGCTTCCCAAAACCGCAAAATGCTAGGTGAAACGCTACAGAAAAATAAGAAAAAGCGTTTCAAAATCTGCTAGCATTTTGCGGATCTGCTAGCGGCTTTTGGTGTGCACCAGGCCTGAGATCACGCTTTCACTATCACACCCATGGTTAAAGTATACCATGCACTGAGGGTGATTGACGGCACCATCTTTATAATCCATGCGATATGTAAAAGGTTGACACTTCGGAAATAATGTGTGTCTGTTGCAGACACAAAGCCAGGCACACAAGTCCCTACATCAGGGCAAAACAGGTCATCAATAGGACTTCAGCCCTGGTAGAAAGTCCATGCTCTCACCCACTAGTAAGCGATGTATCCACCCAGTCCAGCACTGGACATTTTTGCTGTTATAGTGTAATCTGATCTCACAGGAGTAGAGCTTTAAAGTGACCCAAAAGCTGTCAGGTTTATTTGTTTTTGAAGAAGACTGTTTTCGTGTGTGTGTGTGTGGGGGGGGGGGGGGGGGACTGCCTTGTTATGTGTGTTGCAATTTTATTTATACGGAAGGGGGAACGTTGTCTCAATTATCTCTGGGGCCACTTTGCCCAAATGTGCTTTGGGAGGAAACTCTGGCCGGCTGCCTTTGGCCTCTTGCACACTGCAAGTGATTCCGATTCAGATTCCGCTTTTTAATCAGTTTTTACATCCGATTCAGATTCTGATTTGCAGTGTGCAGGGAGCAAACTGCAAATCTGAATCTGAATCGGATGTAAAAACTGATTAAAAAGCGGAATCTGAATCGGAATCACTTGCAGTGTGCAAGAGGCCTTTGAGTTACACTGTCACATTACAGTTAGCTCTGCCCACATCCCACTATGGTCAAACAGATTTTTCGCAGTGAACGCACAAAATGCACCACACTAATTCCCTTGCCCCAAAACTGCAACACATTTGATGCACCCCGAAAAAAGTTTAATGCGGGGGTGGGGGGGGGGTGTTCTCTGCTTTAATCAGCGCCGCATGTCAAATACCCAAGGTACACCACTGGCTTATACACAAATAAAACAATATTCAAAAGGTTCTCCCGTCACACACCTTTCCAGGTCCGATAGACAGACCTCCGTGCCGGTGCCCACCTCCTGCAGGTACACCACCCCTGCACAGCCGTAGTCAATGTACAAAGTGGAGACGGCACACAAAGGGCTTCAGTAGCAAAACTGTATTAAAGCATGTAGAGGCAGTGTGCCTCTACATGCTTTAATACAGTTTTGCTACTGAAGCCCTTTGTGTGCCGTCTCCACTTTGTACACAAATAAAACAAGCCTTGGAGGTGTGTGCCCAAGTAACTGGGTACAAGAGCAACTGTTCTGGGAGTTGGTTTTGAAATATGAACTCTTAATACAGAGCATATTTTCTTATGTATCTAATTTAAATATGAGATATGGTTGCAGAGTGTCTATGGCCATAGGCGTAACTGGACTTAATAGGGTCCCCCCCTGAAAAAATGATAGCATGGGGCCCCCCAGGTCCCTGAATCCCATGAGGGTCACGTGATTAGGAGCTGGCAAATGGCAGCAGAGAGTGTTGTGCTGTGAAGCAGCGTCTGGAAGCAGGAAAAAATTACACGTTCCTGCACACGGTTTTTGTAAGCGAACAGGGAGGTTTTTTGCTAATTAGCTGCACGTGAAGTTAAGTAGAGGGAGGAGGAGGGGCCCCAAAGCCTCCGGGCCCCCTGCAATGGCAGGAGTCGCAGGGGTGATTGGTACGCCCATGTCTATGGCCCAATCAGGTGCCTCGAGGTGAGCACTCTCACTGGAATGATCATTTGGAAAGATTGGAAATACTGATGTGATAATTCTTGTTCCTCCCTGAGATAATTTGCTCTATGAATGCCTTGTGCTCCTCCCTGCTGTATGGGAATGAGTGTGTATGCCTAGCTAAGCTATGCTTCGTACTTTATGTTTAAAGTGAACCTCAGACTAAAAATCTACTCAGCAGCACTGAAAAGTCTTGGGACTTGATTCAGTAAACGGTGCTAACCCAGTTAGCACGCCTATAGACTTTGGGCATGACAACTAGGGTGCTAACTAGGTAAGCACCGTTTACTAAATTCACATCGCGCGCAAAGTCCCGTGTGAAAAACTTCGCCTATAAGGTCGCATTGGGTGCGATCTTAATGTCTCACCATGCGACGTTAAGGTCGCACCCAATGCGACCTTATTGGCGCATCAGGTGTGCCTATTTTGACGCATCGCGATGCTCTGTTATGCGCGCACCGCGCTGTGCACGCGCAAAGTTTTGTGCACGGGACTTTGCGCGCGATGTGAATTTATCCCGCCTAAATTAATTTTAGGCATGATATAGGCCTTTTCACAGGCATGCTAACACTTAGCACGGTTTACTGAATCAAGCCCAAGGTGTTTCTTTAACAGTTTCACAGCATTAGAACTTTGTTTTTCTTACATAAGCCTTATTTTAGCTGCACAAAAGGTAAGCTCCGCCCCATCAAAGAAAACTGCCCGGGCTTTTTTTCCCTTGATGCTGTGCAAAGCATGATGGGATTTCTGTTGTTATTCACGTTGCTTAGTAACTGGAAGGGGTGATCAGGACACAGGACAGTTGTAACTGTGTCTCATGCTCCCTGTCACCTCCTTTCAACCAAAAAGATGGCTGCCCTCATGAAATCAAACATTTGCATGTTCTTTTAAAACAGGGTGGGTAAGAGATTATATTACCGATCTATTTTAATTAACATAACTAATGTAACTTAATGACAGGATGTTTGTTTAGGCTAAAGTTCCTCTTTAAGCAGTTCGGCCTCGGACACTATTAAAAAGGTCCTTCACCCATATACTGTATAATCACCTCTGACCAACTAGTAAATTAAGTAGGGTGCTGTGCTGTTTGTTTGATCTGCTTACAGTATGTATGCATATGAGCCTATACATTATTGATTACAGTCGTAGCTCTGTCTACCTGCTGCTGCTGCTCATTTTACAGTATGAATAATACATAAATACACAGGAGGGATCAGAGGAAATGCTGGAAGACTAAAGTGCATGAGAAACCTTGTCATAAAGTAAAGGGCCACACCAAACAAATGAGGAATTAGGCAATAGTTTTGTTAGGTAACAAATCCTGCATCTAATTTGCTGCATTGAAGAGGACCTGTGATGCCAAAGATGCAGCAGAGACTGTTAAGCTTAGGGAATTAATAGCATCACTGAGTCATTATAAGCCTCCTCCCAGGAAGGAATTTCTGAGAGCAAATAGCTGCGGAAAAGAGGCAGGAAATAACTTCAAAGTAATTTGTAGCTATATCCATTGCAGTAGTGTAATGTATCCACCTGTTAATATTAAGATATATATTTCATTCATATACATGATGTTACTCAGTACTTTACAAACCACTTGGAACCTAGATGTAAGTTCACAGTACAACATTTCTACCATAGGTCTACAGACATACTGTCTTGCTGTACACCTGCCACAATCTGCTCAGAAACTCATTCATCCTCTAATAGGCTTTTGGACTTTGAGAGAGTGCCAGTCTACCCAGAAGAAATACCTATAAACAATGTGAAAAGATTCTACTTCCATTAACCGCTTCCGGACCACGCTAATTGAAATCTACGCCCTGTTTGGGACCTGTAATCCCTTCCAGGGTGTAGATTTCAATTACCGCAACACACACTCCTGCCACTACCACAGATCGCAGCATTCTCCAGTCACTGCTGCTCACTCACTTTGCTGTTGATATGAAAGGAAAGCTCCATAAGTCAGTCATGGGACGATTTCATTGGTTCCTGATGTTGTAATGACTGTGGTTGGGGTCCGGAGCAAAGCCAGCTTACGGAGCACTGCTGTCATACCGACAGCAGAGCGAGTGGGCTGCAGTGATGGGAGATCGGCACAAACATCAGGAGAGACGGGTCCGTGCAGTGAGATGCTGGTGAGCCTCATTCTTTTACCAAGAAGTCTCTGGTCGTTAAGGGGTACATAAGTGGTTAAAATCTAGTGGGAGTTAAAGGGCCCATACACTCAGCCGATTTTTGGTCGATCGATCGATCAAAATCAATCGATCGATTAGTCGATTGCAAGTCGATTGACCAGTCGACTGATTTGTGGCCGATTTCGATCGATTTCAATCGATCTGGCAGGCTGTAAAATCTAGGTCGATCTGTTGAGATTGCTTATCATTTTGCATTGGCCCTAATGGAAATCTGATGGCAAAAAAATGCCATCAGATCGATTTTCAATAGATTTCAAACTGAAATCTATTGGAAATCTGTTCCTAGTAAAACATGTTCCTAAACACATCAGATAGATCAGAAATCTATCTGATGATCTATCTGCTGCTAATCTAACAAGTGTATGGCCACCTTTAAACCTCCAGTCAGTCATGAAGTCACTGAGAAAAGCCATAGGCCCCAGTGCAAAGTTTATACTGCACCCCACAGAATTTTACAATGTAGACCTGTACTTTCTTCTGCCCAGAACATAGCGAAAGACTCCTGCCTGAGCACCACTACCACACAAGCACCAATGAAAAGCACATGAGCAGGAAAGTTTAACAGGTCATTAGCTCTGCTTTGTATTACAGCTTGTGGTTTCTAAACTGCAAAAATGACACAATGATGCAATGTTATATATAAAGAAATATGACTGAAAATAGAAAATATGAGACTCTTTTCTTCGCTACTAATGTTTTATTACTTATCCATGCTACGCATACAATTAATTATCTCATAAGTTTATTTTCGCTTCAGTGTCACTTTAAATCCAGGATATTCGGCATAATTTGTGTAGAGGCCAGGTAGCATTGGCCCGTGTTCTGTTCCACAATATTGGCGTCTTTTCTAATAAATGCGCATCAATGTAATTTCATAAATCCTAGCTCTGTTCATATCACACAAAATGTACACTAAGAGCGCCATATGCCCACTTTCATTACCTCCCTCACAATGCAGCCTGGTGTGGGGCATGGAAATCTATTTCTTTATGATTGAAAATTATCTGCATAATGCAGCCTTGCTCTGTTTCACTTTAAACTCCATTACAGGTTTTTACTATTCAGATGAACACAGTTTAACTCGCAGGGAGAAGAGGTGGCTCAGATTATGGCAATGTAAATTGAGCAGGCGATTGTCTATTCCACCTCTTATAGGAGATGAATGATTTTGCTTTGTGTATTATTCTGCCAGAATCTTTAGATTGTCTGAGTAACATGTCTGATTGATAATATGTATCTGCTCAATTCACTTCTTTCACAAAGCATTGCTGGGAGCTGAGTTTTATCTAATGGGCCCTTAATGGATAACAGAAAAGAGATGTATGATGCTCAAGCTTGTTTTATGCTTATGTAGTAGAACAGACATAATGATGTATCCATTCCCTGTAGCCTATCCTCTGTGGAATAAGTTTGCTGGGAAACTTATACATGAGTTTACCATGGGGAGGCTGAAGTTTATTGTGGTCATTTGGTTATAGGAGAAGAAGTGCCTTCAGGGTTCAATTTTGGAAGTATTAATGTAACTGTGAGCATGATAATGGAGATGAGGGACAGCAGGATTCAATCAATCTCAAAACAATGAACAAGGAAGACACTGGAAGCCCAGAATCACGGAGGAAGGTATCTGTAGGATGATAAATAATAAAGTATCCAGAGGGATTATTCACCATATATACCCAGGTTGCTAAGAGAACACTGACCACTGATGGTGTATGGGACACACCAGGCCCAGATTTACCTCACATGAGCCTATAGGCACAGAAGTCCTGGCACTCTAGACTTCACCCTCCATGAATCTACAAATACAACTGAACTGCACCGTAAGTGTGCTGGCTGGCCTAGCTGTCACTTCTCCCTTACTTCCATTGTGTAGGTAGCTACTGGTGTCCCTTAGCATTAGGTAGCCAGAGGTACCCTCAGTATTAGGTAGCTAGAGGTGCCCCTGACTGAAGGGAGATCTTGTCAGTGGAATACTGAGAGCTGGAAGAGTAACCTCTCATTTACGCTCTGCTCGGGACTCTGCATAGGGAAGGGGGGATCCAGGAACTTGGGGGGCAGAGTGAGCCAACTTTACATCAAGAGACACCTGTGGGCCGGTAATTCCTGGGGAACACCTATCCTCATTCAGGATAGGTAAAGTCTCTCTGTATAGTCACGCTACCTAAAAATAAAATGATATAGGAAAAAGATATCAGGTGTAAATAACGCAAATGGAAGGAGGTCCCCAATGAAAGAATTACCAACCAATGAGTTGCAGCAGGTTATTTATCTCACATATAGATAGATAGCGCTCCACTTCACTTAATGATACATCAAGAGAAAATCCCCTTAGGGGCTGCACTCACCCAGCCCGTGTGACCACTGCGAGACTGGTCAGTAAGCGCTCTTTAGTCTTCCTTTGGCCGACTGCCCGGTCTCGATTTCCACGTGTCCCCACTGTAGGTAGTTCCTCCTTAGTGTAGACTCTTTAGATGATTCCTCCTCCCTTTGGACTCCTTTAGATGTTGCTCACCTCAAAGTAAAATGAGCCCCACATAGCGTAACTTCGTTAAGTAAAAATAAACTTTATTCCAGTAGGGTACTCACAAGCATGTGTATTTAGTCACCACAAAAGTCAATGCATTTTGTGGTTGACAATCCTGCTTCCTCATGTCCAGTGGCGTAGCTAAGGAGCTGTGGGCTCGATGCAAGTTTTACAATGGGTCCCCCCAAGCACTCTATACATAACAATTGATACGGCGCACCAAAACCTGCCAATGGCAATTACGGTGTCAGAGATGCAAGAAGGGGATGGGGAGCAGTTTGTTAATGATTACCACTATTCTAAGTATCTATGGAAATGATTATTATGAGCACAGGACCAATAGATAGCTAATACTGTAGTTGAGGGAGGGCCCTTCAAGGCCCCTCTGGCCCAAGGGCCATGATGCGGTCGCAACCTCTGCAACCTCTATTGCTACGCCCTCTGCTCATGTCAATGTAATGCCTAAATTGCAATGATCATCTCATAGTTAATACATCTTGGGTTCCTCCTTTCATGTGTGATGGAAATGTATATGTTTACCAGAACCCATCACCTAATTAGCACAGTATGGAAATGAGAGAGCTACAAGAAGTCATCTCAAAAGAGGCAACAACAAAGGTACTGTATGTCCCTTTAAGTGTAAGTGGAATGTGTGTAAAACCTCTAGGGCCTCATTTTATTAATAATTTTAATTTAATACATCCAAGACTGTGCTATGGTCATGTTGCTGGAAGAATGCCGGCCAATGCACTGGTCTGGTCAGAATGCCCGGCTCTGCAACTATGGTGCGCTGTTGTGCCTGTTATGCTAGGTACACACCATACAATTTTCTGTTAGATTCTTCTGTTAGATTTACCTACAACATGGAAAAAAGCTATCTGGCAGGTAAATCTAAGAGAACATCTAACAGAAAATTGTATGGTGTGTACCTAGCATTAGGGAGTAATGGTCATTCTGGTGGTGATATTGGAATGCTATCATGGCTGCTACATGTGGTGTTGTGTTTGTAAATGCACACACCAGACTGCCATGGAACAACATCAGCCATACATCAAACCTGCATAAAAGCTCCAAAACTACCTTATGGATAACTCTCTGTTCACTTGCCCCACTGTGTGAGAGACGCCAATAGCACACAGTATTTCCTCTTCAGGACAGCGTTAGTGGTTATTACATGGGTTTCAACATTTGCTTGCTTGTTGAGTTGTTAAAATGAATCCATCTGAAGCATAAACACATCTAGTATGATATTTGCTATTTCTATGTGCTTATTATGGTGTAATGAGATAAGCTGTGTGGCTGATAAGTCAGCTGACATCTCCGAAGATGCTGCAAACAGGCAATGAGCAGTGAATTATTATTACATTAGCAGGTTCTTCCTTTATGAGCATCCCCTAATGCAGCCTCTAATAGCGGTGCGGTAATCTTCCTGCCGATTCTCGAGTATTGCTGATGAAATGCTTAATTTAGTGGCGCGAGCAAGCCTAGTCTTACCAGCTCTCTGTCTTTTACAGGGAGCAACTAATTGAAATGTAAGTTTTGCTGACAGGTTTATTAACATAAGCCCAATCAATTCCTAATTGACACGCAGAGCGTGGAGACTAAGGGAACACACTGCACACAGCAACGTGAGCCATAAACCTCACCTATAAAACGCACAATGCTGAATGAGGACATTTTATTGCAGTGTGCTGTGAAAACTGACACGCACGCGGCTGCCTTACCCTGTGCCTGCCAGTGATGTCACTCAGCGCATGTCTGTGTGACTAATACATGTGTTTCCTCACCCTGCTTCTGCCTGCTCTTCAGCTTCTTTTTACATTTTATTAGGCTACATTGATTTCCAAACAGCAGCTCTTTATGGATGGTGTGCATGATTTAATAATTATGATATGTCATTGCTATAAGACACTTAAAGAGGAACTCCAGTGAAAATAATGTAATAAAAAAGTGCTTCATTTTTGCAATAATTATGTATAAATGAATTAGTCAGTGTTTACTCATTGTAAAATCTTTCCTCTCCCCGATTTACATCACGATATTTATTACATGGTAACATTTTTACTGTGGGCAGGTTATGTAGCTGCTGCTAGCTGTTTTGGCAGTTGGAAACAGCTGTAAACAGCTATTTCCCACAATGTAACAAGGTTCACAGACAGGAAACTGCCAGGAGTACCTCGGTCCTCAGAGCTTCTTGTGGGAGGGGTTTCACCACAATATCAGTCATACAGCGCCCCCTGATGGTCTGTTTGTGAAAAGCAATAGATTTCTCATGTAAAAGGGGGTATCAGTTACTGATTGGGATAAAGTTAAATTCTTGGTTGGAGTTTCTCTTTAAACATTATCAATGAGGAGCTGTAGTGAAAATAACATAGTGAATTAAAACAGTTATTCTCTACAATATTAATTTCTAAGTTATTTGGTCAGTGTTTGCCCATTGTAAAATCTTACCTTGCCTCGATGTACATTTGGAAATTTATTACAGGTGGCAACATTTTTAGTTCTGTCAGGTGATCTCTGTGGATGGTTAGTTTACTGAGATCTCTAAAGTCAGTAGAATATATACATGGTCTCCCAGAATGCTTGGGGGGGGGGGGGGGGGATTTCACACATCTAATCAGCCTAGCCTAAGTATTACTGGAAAGACATGGCTACATGCTAATATACATCAAGGAAGGGTTTCTGCTGCTGAAATCAGAATAACTGACATAGAAGTGGTTATCCTGAATAATTTACTGAATTTGACTATATGTTTCTACAGTGCCTCTTTAACTACTTTGGCCTCCTGGACGTACTAGCTACGCCCAGGAGGCCATGTGCGCTGCCGCGCGCCCCCACGGCCGATCGCGCGCGTGCATGCACACTCCCGGCCCGCGGTTCGCTAGCCAGGCAATCAGTGAATCGGGCTATGGTGCCCGATCACTGATTGCTCTCCCCCCCAGAAAAACCCTCAGCTTCGCACGGAAGCTGAGGTTTTTCTGTTCTTATTTCCCCCGACGTCACTCTAAGCGTCCGTGTTATGCTTAGAGTGACGTCATTGTAAACAAACTCATGGCTGCCATCTTGTGGCCAAAAAGCTAACTGCAGGAAAATGCAAAAAAAAATTTAAAAATAGACCTATATGTCCTAAAAAATTGATTTGCATCCCACCTTCCCAAAAATACCCACATAAAATGTTTAATAATAATAAAAAAAAAACATTACAATTAAAAAAAACAAAAACACATAAATATTTACCTAAGGGTCTAAACTTTTTAAATATCTATGTAAACATGAAATATTTATATATTTTTTTAATTTTTAAGCTTGTAAATAGTGATGGATGCAAAATGGAAAAAATTCACTTTTATTTCCAAGTAAAATATTGTCGCCATACATTGTGATAGGGACATAATTTAAACGGTGTAATAACCGGGAGAAATGGGCACATACAATACGTGAGTTTTAATTGTGGAGGCATGTATTATTTTAAAACTATAATGGCCGAAAACTGAGAAATAATGAATTTTTTCCGTTTTTTCCTTATTCTTCCTGTTAAAATGCATTTACAGTAAAGTGGCTCTTAGCAAAATGTACCCCCCAAAGAAAGCCTAATTGGTGGCGGAAAAAACGACACATAGATCAGTTCATTGTGATAAGTAGTGATAAAGTTATAGGCTAATGAATGGGAGGTGAACATTGCTCGGAAGCATAAAGTGAAAACGACTGAAGGCTGAAGTGGTTAATGTTATTAATTTATATAGCATTGAAACATTTTCACAGTGCTGTACAGAGGAACATTCACATTACTAACTGTCCCTAAGTTTTAGTTTACAGGGACCTAGCTTTTTATATATAAATGCCATGAGGGTATATTATTGTTATTTTGGAAAATTAGAGCTCATAATTATTAGTAGGGTAAAAGGGTAAAATCTAAAACACAAAATGAAAAAATACACCTTTATTTCCAAATAAAATATTGTCGCCATACATTGTACGTAGGCATATTTTCAATGTTGTTATAACCAGGACAAATAAGCAAATAAAATTTGTAAGTTTTACCTACAGTAGCATTGTTGTTGTTTTTTAAATCTAGGGTTTGAAAATGGAGAAATAGTGAATTTTCTTCACATTTTCCTTATTTTTCCCTGCATACATAGAACATAAACTAAAAAATATTGCCTATAAAAAGCCTAATATGTGGCAAAAATTAAGATATAGATCATTTAGGTGTGATAAGTAGGGACAAAGTTATTGGTTAATGAATGGGAGACGACTGGGTGTATAAGATGACCCCCCCCCCCCCTTCCCCCCGCCAACTTTTCCAGTTAAAATATAGAGTTTGGGATATACTCGCCATATTGGACTACCCCTCTCCCAACGCACGAAAAACAAAAATTTAAAAAACATCCTATACTGGTGCCATGTATGAACAGATACTGGTGCTGTACTGTATGTGGTACCCAGTATATATAACGGTATATAGGCAATAGATTGGTCAACTCTCCCTCTCCCTAAGTGGATTGGTCAGCTCTACTTGTCTCCAAGCAGATTGGTCAGCTCTCATTGTCTACCTGTTTATCAGAGAGGTATGGAAGAATAGATCGCGCTGTGCCCATTAAACACGCCTCTTTCACCCTTCTGGACCACCCTGGTATCCTATTTACCTCCTTACTGCCACTTAGGGCTCGTTCACACCTAGGGCGTTTTGCGTTTTTTTTTTGAGCACCGGCGATTTAAAAAAACACCCTAAAATCGCTAGTGCAATGAATCCTTATGGGATTGTCAGGCGAAGGTAAGTGCCGGGAGGGTAAAAAAAAAAAATCACTCACAAAATCGCAAAACGCTCGCATTTCGATTTTAGATGTGAACTAAGCCTTACAGTAGGTAATAAAAATCTGACAGATCTAAGCGGTTTCGGATTACGTGGTGGATTCTCAGGGTTTTCTTTATTTTCAAGAACGCAAACCCATCCAAAAAAAGCCCACAATACGTAACAGTTTGCAGATAATGTTTTCCAATTCTACTGTCTCACCGAAGATGAACATGAATGACTATCACAATCGCTTGAATAATTCACATTGACAAAGAAATTTACTCGGCATTCCCTTAGTCTTCACAACCACCTATTAAGAGCTTTGCTCATAGCCTAACAGTTTTAAAACTAATGCTAATATAGGAAGTCAATAGTGTGAGCTTCTTTAATACAGAGGCAGCTTTGAAATCCATGGTACCATTTAAGATCAATAGACTCCAGCCGGGCCCTCATGAGATTTGAAGCTGTGAATGCTGCAAGTATCAAATGACTATACTTGGGCTGACTGCAAAACACAGAGGAAGATCCAACATCGGAGCCAACAATCATCAGACTTAACATTAAAGTGCCACTCTTCATTGTTCGCACTTATACTACATAGATATACATTATTCTCTTACTGTGTGCTTATGAGATTTAAAGTGTGCCTGAGGCAATATGTGACCCGATGAGATAAACATGTATATACAGTACAAAACATATTATTGACCGGGCTGTTTTACTCATTTTATCTTGCTGCTTTAAAAAGTTAATTTCTAGGCATGGAAGTGACAGCTCCTGTCTTGTCACCACCTTGTCGGCAATATAGTAAACATTAACGATACGCAAGTTACAGCCATAAAAGTTTTCCTGGCAGTATACAACTTCTGAGAGCAGAGGTAGATAAAAAAAAAGGTCAATAATTCATGTATTTTTATTTAGAGACACATAATAGTCTGCCACTGAGCAGAGGCAAAAAACATTCATTCTACTTTGTAAATGTTTAAATATAAAATAAAACCCTGGTATATCTAAGAAAAGTCATTTTAGGAGTATACATTCAGTTGTTTATCACTTCAAGGCCACGTTCACATCTAAAATCGCAAAACAATAGCGATTACCGCTAGCGTTTTGCGGGAGTAATTCTTCTGCAATCGCTCAGGAATCACCGGCAAATTGCTGCATGTAACGCGTTTGCAGTTAACGCTAACCGCAAAACGCCGCGTGAGAACACTGCCATAGAATTAAATGGCTAGCGTTTAAAAAAAACGCTAGCGGTTTGCGGTGAGCGGGAATCACGTGATTCCCGCTTAAGTGTGAATGGACCCTAACAGACACTGACAGGTGTAAGTAAACCTTAACATAGAGAGGTCCAATCAGCTTTGAGTTAAATATTGGACTTTGTAGCTATAGTTATGCCTCTTAACTCAACGATTGGCTCTTTTCATTGCCAAGAATTGCTCTTTAAACTTTTAATATCCAGGAAGGTAAAAACAGACACATGAATATATTAGGCCTTACCAATCATTCTAAATATTGCATACTGTTTCTCATATATTATTCCACGCGGGGAATCTATTAGAATGCTATTTCCATTACAAGTCATAGACATTTATTGATGTTACATTGTAAAGCGGAGAATAGTTTCTCTGCCGCACGGTGAGACTGATCTGCTTATTCTTGGGAATAAATGCTGGAATGGGAATCTCATTTGTCAGTGCTTAGAAATGTCAGGGGCTTTGCAAATAATCTCACAAATCCACTAGAAACGTGCTTGATTTATTTTAATTTTATCAAGAAAGGAAAACATCTGAGAGGAGACTGTCAGGTTTAGCCTCGTTTAGTGAATACTGGAAATGACCCATGATACTGCTGCCAGTGTTTTAAGCAACAGGGACACTGCTGGCTGCAACTAATGTCCATCATAGAGTCGTTCTATGGCAGCTCCTCTCCGGCAGAGAAGAAAACAAATAAGTCTTGGGTTAGATATGTCACAGCTGAGCTGCCCAAGCAGAGAAGTGTTGTGTAAACCCATCCATCAGCCCAGAGGTCACCAAAGTGTATTAGATTGCAGCACTCAACAGAAGATACAGAAGCTGTTCAGTGGCAGTGACAGGTGAAAAGAGAAACAAATGGGACCACATGACAGGCCTTTGCTTTTAGCAGCAGATATCAAAGGTGTAGCTTGAAGATCCTGAGACACATTGCACATCATTAGTCTATCCTTAATCCAAAATATGTACTACTTCCTTTACTTCACCTGCCCTGATCTGCCTGGAATACTTATGCTGAGCCCCAGCACCAGTCCACCACATAGGTATCATTTATCGGCACTGCAGAGCATATTCGATAACTTCACCACACTCTGATACTAATGTTGACTATTTTTACCTGTTTACATGTATGGTACCCCCACTTACATGCTATTCATTCTCGGTCCATTCCGCAGCTCAGGTAGAGGTACAGAATTAGAACCTCCTTTGGCTTTCTTATGCTTTCTGATGCTGTCTGTGTTCCACTTTGGCTGAACTCCATCAGTTTATTTGCCATGGTTTATTTTTCTAGTTTAGAAAATTTATTTTTATTGAATTCCCTCTGTCTGCAGCTTCTGGGTATTTCTAATGAATACTTTTTTTTTAGTGGTAGAATTGGGGTGGATCTGCTACATATTGCAGAGTGTACAGCTCATGCTGTAGTGTGTTCTCCTAGCCTGGCCTGTCTCAAGGGACACAAAATGGGAGGAGGTGCCCCAATGTAGTATGTAATGGATTACTTGGGCAATAAAACAATCTTACCTCAGGTTGGAGATTTAAATATAATAATTTATTAGACACAGAAAAAGACGATCCGTTTTGCGGGACCTTCCTGCTTCCTCATGTCTACAGTACAGTGGAAAGATCAGATATTAACATATAGCCACCATCTCTCTATCATTGGTTAGCACTGTTACAGCCTACACTGTCATCCTTGCACTCTGTCCTGGCTGAGGGGAAAAGAGCAATGTTGTAAAAGGGGAAACTAGGCAGCCCAGTAACCAAACAAGGCTATGATGATAGGGTGTGGATAAAGCTCTCTTACCGGAAAGAGAAAGCAGCAAATGACATGGTCCCTCATCTACCTCATCTCCTTTCCCCTAGAGAATCATGGTTCACAATATGCCATAGAAGTTCCAAAAACAGGAAGCAAAAACCCTAAATTATGTATAATCCTTCTCCACATTACCCTAAAGTAAAATATTTTTTCCTGAAATTCGGCCTTAGAACCTGCCCATTATGAAAATGTCTTATGAATCAGTAATCAGCATCACCAAACTCTTGGTGGTTCCTAGTTCCCCATGTGAATTGTGCCTAAGCCAAAGGGCATATTATTTCTGCCACTAAGTAAATTGTGCATTGTATACTCTACTACAGATTGCGGACAAATCACAAACTGATGCTTTTAATCAGATAGACCCTGTATGGTAGTCATACTGGAAAAAAAAAAAAAAAAAAAACGGAGACATAAATGATTGAAAAAAAAAAAAACAACCTTTGCTTACTTCTCTGATGAACATCTAGGTATATAGAAGGGCCAGCAGCACCAGTCAGCAACAACAATAAAAAAGTCTGCATTTACAACAGTCAAATATTCAGTGTAATAGAAAATTAGATGGTTTAAGATGTAATGGGACCCGAAGCAAAGTAATAGATTTAGGGCCCCCTTATGTTCCTTTTGGTAAACTGAGGTGGAGAGAGGGACAAAAAATAGGGATAATAAAAATTGCACCCTGCAAAAAGAAAACAGGAGCCCACGTGGTGCAGTATGTGACAGTACCAGAAGAATATAAAATATGCGAATGTATTATACTCACAAAGGTGGGTTGCAAAAGGGCAACAGACGGAGCTGGTAATAGTCGCACTCTTGATAAAAAGCAAACCTCAAATTACCTAAATTGGTCAAATAGGGATGATCCCCCGAAAGGAGGGTGGAGGCACAGGATAGAGGGGAAAAAGGCACCCAGAAAAGATAAAATGCGTTAAAAACAAATAGAATGAAAAAAGTGCACGAAGACAAATTCGCGTATTAATAGAATTTTATTTTCTCTGGGTGCCTCCCTCTTTCCCCTTTATCCAATGAAGTGGAGAGAGGTTAAAGAAGGTGGCAGTTTTCTATGAAACTTTTCCTTTTTTTATTACTTCTTTCCCTTTTCCCCTTTTTCCTCTGTTTGATACTTGCTACGCACCTTAACGTAGTTAAAAGTTGGTCTAACTGTTTGAATATGTGTTTCTAGTGCAACCACACTTATTTTTGCTTCAACTTTGTAAAAACTTTTACATGCATGTGTTACTTTGTTGTATTTGCTGACACATGTTATATTGAAGACTCAATAAATACTTATTTTCAAGAAAAAAAAAAGAAGGTGGCAGGTGGGCCCCTTGACAACCACTTGGGCCCAAGCATCTGATTAGGTTGCCTGGTGGATGATCCTGCTCTTACTTAGTCCTACTGGGTCCTGCCTAGAGAGAAAATGTCACTTGCATATCTGAATGGTTACCTATTTCAGGCAGAAAAAGAAGAAAAGGAACACAGCCTAGTTATTTGTATGCTTGGCACTGTATACACACAGGTTCATCTCATCATGTCACATGTCAACTAGGGTACACTTTAAAAAGAGATTGCAAATTTTAGCATAGCTCCAGTGAAGTACAGCAAAGTTCCCGGGATCCAGCAGCAGCGGAGATCCCCTGAGGCCGGATACATGTGCTTGCCGGTTGCTTAAGCAACCAACCAAAATAGCACACACTTCCACCCTAAAATACTTATGGAGCCTCCAGCGATGTTTGGCATTCTCCCTCTATCTCCCCGCGGGCTCAGAGCAGCCTTCTGGCTTCCCCAGTGCATGGAATCCGGAGTGTCAGCTGACCAACATCGGGTCATGTGACACCCTGACTTCCGTACACACATGCCGGAAGCTGCAAGGAGCACAAGGCATCACTGGAGCCTCCGTAAGTATTTCTAAGCCTGTCAGCACCCACAAAAAGCCCCCCAACAGGGTCGCCGTTATCCTTCAGGCATGCCAGTTAGTTGAGACCTCCGGTTGTCTGAATTCTGGATAACTGGGAAGGGAATCCCCTTGCCTTGGCCATATTGGACCATAGCAAGCACAGCTCTTAGGTTAGTAATGCTGCAATTCGATTTAACCCTTCTATACTCCCATCCAAAGAAATGAAAAAAGAAACACAGTTTTGGACATACTTCCATCTTTAGTTATTCCCTGAAGTTTTGAAGCAGTTGTGCAGCAGAACAGGGACAATTATTTGAGAAAAGCAATGCTGTCAATTTAGCTTCTGTACTCCTCAGTTTATGAAGTTTTTAATTAATTTCCTTCCTGTGAACAAATCACAGGGTATGTGTGACTGTGTGATATGTGGCAAACTTCATTTAAAATCCAAATTTACACATCCTCTTGAGAATGTGTATAAAACCACTATGTTTGCTTTCCGAGAATGAAGGACATGCCTGCCTGCAAGTTTGCACAGCTAGGACAAGGCTAAAACCAGTCTACAGTTAACACAGCCATTTAAACATTTAATTTTTTTTAATCTCAGGCATCAACAATAGGTTTTACAAAGAGCTATTTAATCCCACTGAGTGTTTTACCGGGAATGCTATAATAATTCTGAGTAGGGTCTCCCTTTGCCCTTCCTTTGTCCTTCGTTAAATAGATGCAACAAGATGCTGGTATTCAAAATATCCCCTTGAGAATCTGGCCTTTGTAAATATGATTACATCACGCAATTTCAGAAGATTTGGTGAATGCTTATGCAATGTATCTCACATTCAACCACGTCCCAGCTACCGCCAGCCTGGACTGTTGACAACTAGGCAGGATGGGTCCATAAATTATAATGTTGATTCTTAAAGGAAATCTAAAGTGTAAATAAAACATTAGTTTAATTTACCTTCTTGCAGCCCCCTGTAGTCATCATGTGCCCACAACATCCTCCTGATCCTCTCCCACCTGTAATGGCAACCCCCGCAAAGCTGGCTGGCTACACGCCTTCTCACCACGGCCGGGAGCATTCTCCGCATGCGCAGTACGCAAAAATCAAAGCTTGTTGAATATAGAGGAAGGATAGGATCGCTTCACCTCCGATGCATAGCCCAAGGGAGCAGGGATCATGGGTCTCAGTACAGGCAGGCAAAGCAAGGATGTCCCGCTAGCGGGACATCCTTGCTTTGCCCTCCTTGTTGAATATGTTCTCATGGCCACACTTCCATTTGTGTACGAACGTAGCCGTACTGTGCCTGCACAGTAGCACAAAGCCGTTCATGCACAGCTTTTTCTTCCCTGCACAAGCGACTTTATGCTACTGCACATGCGCTGACCAGTGCAGGTTCAGTGAGCTTGTATTCGCACATGAACAAGAGCATGGACAAGAAAGAGGGTGCAGAAAGCTTTTGGACTATCCATAGGCTTCCCTCTCTCTGGGTGTGCATGCGCAGTAGCCACCAACAGGCGGCAACCGGTCAGCTTTGCAGGGGGTTGCCACTGCTTGCCGGAGGAACTAGGAGGGATGTTGTGGCCACAGGATGACTTCAGGGGTTGCAAGATGTCCCAGGTAAGTTAAACCCATTTTTCATGTACACTTCTCGTCTCAGGTTCCATATTTACCTGGGACTTTCTTTAGCCCCGTTAAGGCTGCTCATCCCTCGCCATCCCCCTGGATGACTCCTTTCACCCGCAATTGTCCCCAAAAGCCTGAAGAATTTGCGCATCCGCGGCCCAGCCAGGCACGCTTCCCCGCCCTGCTCCCATCCCTGGGAGCAATCTGCGCCTGCACAGTACTACTGCGCTGAATGCTCCCAGGGGCGGGAGCGCGTGGTGGAGCACACCCGACCGTGCATGTGCAATGAAGCATGACTCAGCCAGGCGGGTAACAGGAGTCAATTGCGGATGACAGGAGTCACCCAGGGAGACGGCAAGAGACAAGCAGCCTTAATGGGGCTTAAGGATGCCCTAGGTAAGTATTAATGGGGCTTAAGGATGCCCTAGGTAAGTATGGAACCTGAGACGCTTCTTGTATCTGATACACTTTAAGTAACCCTTTAAATCTGACTCTACCATCTTTGTGTCTCAGCTTAAATCAAGATTTATCCGACCAGGCTACATTTTACAGTCTTCAGCTATTCAATAGGGACGGCACATTGTATGCAGCTTGGAAATGGACCAATAAAAAAATCGACAAGAAGGGCATTTAATTAACCCATTTTTCTTTGTTGCATGCAAGCCAGAAACATTTTGCATCTCATTGGCCGTCTTTGCCAGCCAGTTGGTTAACTGGCAGCCACCTGGGCAATCAGCACACCTCCCATTGCCGTTCCATATTGCAGATGCCTGAAAGGAGAATGATGCTGTGGCCATTTTTGAGGTGGCAGCCTGAAGATTTTCATTGGTGATACTCCAGTGTTTGCGGATTGGTCAGGTCCTAATCAATATAGAAAGAAAGGAATATAAGGATAATGTTATCCCTACAAGTTTGGTCTTAACTTTGTGGCCAGAGTTTGGCTTTCCTTGTTAAAGTAATATAAATCTACTGTTCCCCCCAATGAAGCAGAAACTGGGTGTGAGGTTAAGTCCATTACTTTGTCCAATAAGAGTTGATAATAGGTATAGGAAGAGCGTACAGATAAAAGATACATTTGGGCATTATTATAGCCGCCAAGAGCTGGGCACTGGAAATTTAGGGTAGTAGAATATCAGTAAATTTACCGATATTCTACTCTTAAGAATTGCAAATTACCGTAGTAAATCATACCAATATTTTACCACAAGTAAACCTACTCCTATTCTCACACTGAACCCTCCCTCTACCAACCATAACTACTTCCTTGCCGATACCTAACAATAAACCCCCTCCTCTATGCCTAACCTTAACCCCCCCTCCCCATGCCTAACCTTAAAAACACACCCCATGCCTAATCTTAAAACACCCATGCCTATCCTTAAACGCACCCAGCCCTACGTTTAACGCTAACTCTCCTCCCTCGGACATTTAATCGCAATGACCCCCTGTTGCATATCTCCCAGCCACAAACCAAATCGCGTCCATACAAGCCCACTGCGGCTATAGCTGCAGCTCATACAAGTATCGGTAGCCACTATGAAAACAGCGGCTACAGCTGTTTGGTGCCCGCTGTATATTGGGTGCCTGTACACCCAAATTTAATTAGCGTGACTGCAGGAAGACATAAGTAGCCATGACTGCTATTTCATTTTCGTTGTACATTTTCTTTTTCACAAAATGTACTTAAAGCAGTGTAAAGGGGTGCATGCACAGCAATGGAAGAGTTTCCACTGTGCGTGCGGAACGGTGCGGATAGGTGCGGAGCGATCCGATAATCTGCAGCATGATGCAGATTCCCGCAGCTGTGTCCCATCTCCTCCAATACACTTCCGCATCGGGAGACGGCGGCGGAAGTGATGCGATGCGGCTAGGTAGCCGCATTCGCATCACTAAGTAGTGGAAACGGCCCTAAGTCTTACAGAAACAGTTATAATTTCACTCTTATGGTAAACACAGCCTAGATAAAAGCTCACTTGTATTTCACAATAGAGAATGCCAGAAGATCATAGAGAGTCTGTTGTTTTCAGTCAGACAGACCCCCGCTGGTAGATTTAAAATGAAATAACTGGAACAGGAGCAACAAGTGTCAGGCCTGGAACCCACTAGAAAGCGCAATGGCTAGCGATTTAAGATATCATTTTTCAAGCGATTTTGGGAGCGA